>NW_025235152.1:0-6418 GCF_018294505.1 Triticum aestivum | reverse complement strand
GACCCTACGGGTTTGAGAACTATGTAGACATGACCTAGAACTGTTTCCGGTCAATAACCAATAGCAGAATCTGGATGCTCATATTGGCTCCTACATATTCTACGAAGATCTTTATCGGTCAAACCGCCTAACAACATATGTTGTTCCCTTTGTCATCGGTATGTTACTTGCCCGAGATTCGATAGTCGGTATCCAATACCTAGTTCAATCTCGTTACCGGCAAGTCTCTTTACTCGTTACGTAATGCATCATCCCGTAACCAACTCATTGGCCACATTGTTTGCAAGGCTTATAGTGATGTGCATTATTGAGAGGGCCCAGAGATACCTCTCCGACAATCGGAGTGACAAAACCTAATCTCGAAATACGCCAACTCAACATGTACCATTGGAGACACCTGTAGAGCTCCTTTATAATCACTCAGTTACGTTGTGACGTTTGGTAGCACACAAAGTGTTCCTCTGGTAAACGGGAGTTGCATAATCTCATAGTTGTAGGAACTTTGTATAAGTCATGAAGAAAGCAATAGCAACATACTAAACAATCAAATGCTAAGCTAACGGAATGGGTCAAGTCAATCACATCATTCTTCTAATGATGTGATCCCGTTAATCAAATGACAACACATGTCTATGGTTAGGAAACACAACCATCTTTGATTAATGAGCTAGTCAAGTAGAGGCATACTAGTGACGTTAAGTTTGTCTATGTATTCACACATGTATTATGTTTCCGGTTAATACAATTCTAGCATGAATAATAAACATTTATCATGATATGAGGAAATAAATAATAACTTTATTATTGCCTCTAGGGCATATTTCCTTCAGTCTCCCACTTGCACTAGAGCCAATAATCTAGTTCACATTGCCATGTGATTTAACACCAATATTCATATATGTATATGATTAACACCCATAGTTCACATTGTCATGTGACCAACACCCAAAGGGTTCACTAGAGTCAATAATCTAGTTCACATTGCTATGTGATTAACACCCAAAGAGTACTAAGGTGTGATCATGTTTTGCTTGTGAGAGAAGCTTAGTCAACGGGTCTGTCACATTCAGAGCCGTATGTATTTTGCAAATATTCTATGTCTACAATGCTCTGCATGGAGCTACTGTAGCTAATTGCTCCCACTTTCAATATGTATCCAGATTGAGACTTAGAGTCATATGGATCGGTGTAAAAGCTTGCACCGATGTAACTCTTTACGACGGGCTCTTTTATCACCTTCATAATCGAGAAATATTTCCTTAGTCCTCACTAAGGATATTCTTGACCAATGTCCAGTGATCTACTCCTAAATCACTATTGTATTCCCTTGCCAAATTCAGAGCAAGGTATACAATAGGTCTGGTACATAGCATAGCATACTTTATAGAACCTATGACTGAGGCATAGGGAATGACTTTCACTCTCTTTTCTATTTTCTGCCGTGGTCGGGATTTGAGTCTTACTCAGTTTCACACGTTTGCAACACAGGCAAGAACTCCTTCTTTGACTGTTCCATTTTGAACTATTTCAAAATCTTGACAAGGTATGTACTTATTGAAAAACTTATCAAGCATCTTGATCTATCTCAATAGATCTTGATGCTCAATATGTAAGTAGCTTTACCGAGGCCTTTCTTTTAAAGAACTCCTTTCATATACTCCTTTATGCTTTCCAAAAAAATCCTACATCATTTCTGATCAACAATATGTTACTTACATATATTTATCAGAAAGGCGGTAGTGCTCCCACTCACTTTATTGTAAATACAGGCTTCACCGCAAGTCTGTATAAAACTATATGCTTTGATCAACTTATCAAAGCGTATATTCCAACTCTGAGATGCTTGTACCAGTCCATAGATGGATCACTGGAGCTTGCACATTTTGTCAACACCTTTAGGATTGACAAAACCTTCTGGTTGCATCATATACAACTCTCCTTTAAGAAAACCATTAAGGAATGCAGTTTTGACATCCATTTGCCAGATTTCATAAAATGTGGCAATTGCTAACATGATTCGGACAGACTTAAGCATCGCTACAGTTGAGAAAATCTCATTGTTGTCAACACCTTTGAACTTGTCGAAAACCTTTTTTTTGCAACAAATCAAGCTTTGTAGATAGTAACACTACTATCAGCGTCTGTCTTCCTCTTGAAGATCCATTTATACAATATGGCTTGCCGATCATCGGGCAACTCCACCAAAGTCCACACTTTGTTCTCATACATGGATCCCATCTTAGATTTCATGGCCTCAAGCCATTTCATGGAATCTGGGCTCATCACCGCTTCCTCATAGTTCGTAAGTTCATCATGGTCTAGTAACATGACTTCCAGAACAGGATTACCGTACCACTCTGGTGCGTACTATACTTTGGAAGACCTACGAGGTTTTGTAGTAACTTAATTTGAGGTTTCATGATCATCATCATTAGCTTCCTCACTAATTGGTGTAGGAATCACTAGAACTGATTTCTGTGATGAACTACTTTCCAATTCGGGAGAAGGTACAAATTACCTTATCAAGTTCTACTTTCCTCCCACTCACTTTTTTCAAGAGAAATTCCTTCTCCAAAAAGGATCCATTCTTAGCAATGAATGTTTTTGCCTTCGGATCTGTGATAGAAGGTGTACCCAATAGTTTCCTTTGGGTATTGTATGAAGACGCACTTCTCCGATTTGGGTTTGAGCTTATCAGGTTGAAACCTTTTTCACATAAGCATCGCAACTCCAAATTTAAGAAACGACAGCTTAGGTTTACTGCTAAACCATAGTTCATACGGTGTCGTCTCAACGGATTTAGATGGTTTCCTATTTAAAGTGAATGTAGCTGTCTCTAATGCATAACCCAAAACGATAGTGGTAACTCAGTAAGATACATCATAGATCGCACCATATCCAATAAAGTATGGTTACGACGTTCGGACACACCATAACGTTGTGGTGTTCCAGGTGGCGTGAGCTGTGAAACTATTCCACATTGTTTTATATGAAGGCCAAACTCGTAACTCAAATATTCTCCTCCACGATCAGATCATAGAAACTTTATTTTCTTGTTACGATGATTCTCTACTTCACTCTGAAATTCTTTGAATTTTCCAGACTTGTGTTTCATTAAGTAGATATCCCATATCTGCTCAAATCATCTATGAAGGTTAGAAAATAACGATACTTGCCACGAGCATCAACACTCATTGGATCGCATACATCGGTATGTATTATTTCCAATAAGTTAGTAGCTCGTTCCATTGTTCCGGAGAACGGAGTTTTAGTCATCTTGCCCAAAAGGCACGGTTCGCAAGCATCAAATGATTCATAACCAAGTGATTCCGAAAATCCATCTTGATGGAGTTTCTTCATGCGCTTTACACCGATATGACCCAAACGGCAGTGCCACAAATAAGTTGCACTATCATTATTAACTTAGCATCTTTTGGCATCAATATTATGAATATGTGTATCACTACGATCGAGATCCAACAAACTATTTTCATTGGGTGTATGACCATTGAAGGTTTTATTCATGTAAACAGAATAACAATTATTCTCTGACTTTAAATGAATAACCGTATTGCAATAAACATGATCAAATCATATTCATGCTCAACGCAAACGCCAAATAACATTTATTTAGGTTTAACACTAATCCCGAAAGTATAGGGAGTGTGCGATGATGATCACACCAATCTTGGAACTACTTCCAACACTCATCGCTACTTCCCCTTCAACTAGTCTCTGTTTATTCTGTAACTCCTATTTCGAGTTACTAATCTTAGCAACCGAAGAAGTATCAAATACTCAGGGGATACTATAAACACTAGTAAGGCACACATCAATAACCTGTATATCAAATATACCCTTGTTCACTTTGCCATCCTTCTTATCCACCAAATATTTAGGGCATTTCTGCTTCCAGTGACCATTTCCTTTGCAGTGTAAGCACTCAGTTTCAGGCTTTGGTCCAGCTTTGGTCTTCTTCACGTGAGTGACAACTTGTTTGCCATTCTACTTGAAATTTCCCTTTCTTTCCCTTTGCCCTTTTCTTGAAACTAGTGGTCTTGTCAATCATCAACACTTGATGCACTTTCTTGATTTCTACCTTCATCGATTTCAACATCACGAAGAGCTCGGGAATCGTTTTCGTCATCCCTTGCATACTATAGTTCACCACGAAGTTCTAGTAACTTAGTGATGGTGACTAGAGAATTATGTCAATCACTATCTTATCTGGAAGATTAACTCCCACTTTATTCAAGCGATTGAAGTACCCAGACAATCTAAGCACATGCTCACTAGTTGAGCGATTCTCCTCCATCTTTTAGCTATAGAACTTGTTGGAGACTTCATATCTCTCAACTCGGGTATTTGCTGGAAATATTAACTTCAACTCCTAGAACATCCTATATGGTCCATGACGTTCAAAACGTCTTTGAAGTCCCGATTCTAAGCCATTAAGCATGGTGCACTAAACTATCAAGTAGTCATCATATTGAGCTAGCCAAACGTTCATAACGTCTGCATCTGCTCCTGCAATAGGTTTGCCACCTAGCGGTGCATTAAGGACATAATTCTTCTGTGCAGCAATGAGGATAAACCTTAGATCACGGATCCAATCCGCATCATTGCTACTAACATCTTTCAACACAATTTTCTCTAGAAACATATCAAAATAAACATATAAAGCAACAACGCGAGCTATTGATCTACAACATAATTTGCAAAATACTACCAGGACTAAGTTCATGATAAATTTAAGTTCAATTAATCATACTACTAAAGAACTCCCACTTAGACAGACATCTCTCTAGTCATCTAAGTGATCACGTGATCCAAATCAACTAAACCATGTCCGATCATCACGTGAGATGGAGTAGTTTTCAATGGTGAACATCACTATGTTGATCATATCTACTATATGATTCACGCTCGACCTTTCGGTCTCCGTGTTCCGAGCCATATCTGTATATGCTAGGCTCGTCAAGTTTAACCTGAGTATTCCGCGTGTGCAACTGTTTTGCACCCGTTGTATTTGAACGTAGAGCCTATCACACCCGATCATCACGTGGTGTCTCAGCACGAAGAACTTTTGCAACGGTGCATACTCAGGAAGAACACTTCTTGATAATTTAGTGAGAGATCATCTTAAAAAGCTACCGTCAATCAAAGCAAGATAAGATGCATAAAGGATAAACATCACATGCAATCTATATAAGTGATATGATATGGCCATCATCATCTTGTGCTTGTGATCTCCATCTCCGAAGCACCGTCGTGATCACCATCGTCACCGGCGCGACACCTTGATCTCCATCGTAGTATCGTTGTCGTTACGCCATCTATTGCTTCTACGACTATCGCTGCCGCTTAGTGATAAAGTAAAGCAATTACAGGGCGTTTGCATTTCATACAATAAAGCAACAACCATATGGCTCCTGCCAGTTGCTGATAACTTCGGTTACAAAACATGATCATCTCATACAATAAAATATAGCATCACGTCTTGACCATATCACATCACAACATGCCCTGCAAAAACAAGTTAGACGTCCTCTACTTTGCTGTTGCAAATTTTACGTGGCTGCTACGGGCTAAGCAAGAACCGTTCTTACCTACGCATCAAAACCACAACGATAGTTCGTCAAGTTAGTGCTGTTTTAACCTTCGCAAGGACCGGGCGTAGCCACACTCGGTTCAACTAAAGTGAGAGAGACAGACACCCGCCAGTCACCTTTAAGCAACGAGTGCTCGTAAGGGTGAAACCAGTCTCGCGTAAGCGTACGCGTAATGTCGGTCCGGGCCGCTTCATCTCACAATACCGCTGAACCAAAGTATGACATGCTGGTAAGCAGTATGACTTGTATCGCCCACAACTCACTTGTGTTCTACTCGTGCATATGACATCTACGCATAAAACCTGGCTCGGATGACACTATTGGGGAACGTAGTAATTTCAAAATTTTCCTACGCACACGCAAGGATCTTGGTGATGAATAGCAACGAGAGGGGAGAGTGTTGTCCACGTACCCTCGTAGACTGAAAGCGGAAGCGTTAGAACAACGCGGTTGATGTAGTCGTACGTCTTCACGATCCAACCGATCCAAGTACCGAACGTGCGGCACCTCCGAGTTCAGCACACGTTCAGCTCGATGACGATCCCCGGATTCCGATCCAGCAGGGTGTCAGGGATGAGTTCCGTCAGCACGACGGCGTGGTGACGGTGATGATGTTCTACCGACACAGGGCTTCGCCTAAGCACCGCTACGATATGACCGAGGTGGAATATGGTGGAGGGGGGCACCGCACACGGCTAAGGAACGATCACAAAGATCAACTTGTGTGTCATGGGGTGCCCCCCTGCCCCCGTATATAAAGGAGGTAGGGGGAGGTGTGGCCGGCCCTAGGGGTGCGCCTGGAGGAG
>NW_025235151.1:0-6419 GCF_018294505.1 Triticum aestivum | reverse complement strand
ATTATTATGCATAAAAAATTATAAATAACAGTAAGAAAACATGATGCAAAATGGACGTATCAACTCCCCCAAGCTTAGAGCTCGCTTGTCCTCAAGCGAAAGCCAATACCGAAAATCATGTACACATGTTTAGAGAGAGAGGTGTCGATAAAAACAAAATACGAACATGGTAGCATCATGCTTATTATTATAACAACAACAAACTTTATCATATAACTTTATCATATGACTTTATCATATAACTTCTCATGAACAAGTAACAATTCATCACAATAATGAAGTAAAAAAGCCTAAACTCTATTGAAAACCAACAAACTATGTTCTTAGTTAACTTTGCAACTACAATTCATCATCTTTTCAGGAAGGGTCTTGTATCAGAGCCTTTTGGCAAGTCTGCATACTCAACCATCATTTAGTCTTCTATGATTGCTAATACTCATGGCATACACATAAGCAAAAAGTTTCAACCGGACACTTAGAAACATAGGGGCTTATAGTTTCGCCTCCCAACTTATTCACCGCAAGGGTGATGTCAACAACAATAACTCATGATCACTCATATCCAATTGGGTATATGTGCCTAGATCTTTCCCCACCACATGATGCTTGCAAAAAGAGAAAATAAAAAGGAATAGAGAAAAATAATTTGACTCTTGCATGAAAAGTAAATACAAGTAAAACATAGGCCCTTCGCAGAGGGAAGTAGAGGTTGTCATGCACTTTTTTGTTTGTATGCACAATCTCTTAATGCAAAAGAACGTCATGTTATATTGCCCCTTATGATAGCAACCTTTATTATGCAGTCCATTGCTTTGACTACTTTTCCATCACAAGTTCGTACAATGGTTAATTTCTCTTACATTAAATGATCAAACACATTTAGAAGCAATTTTTATTGCCTTATTGCACCGATGACAACTTACTTGAAGGATCTTACTCAAACCATAGGTATGTATGGTGGACTATCAAAACATGATTTTGGGTGTAAGGTTTTTGGATGCACAAGTGGTATCTCTACATAGTGTGGAATTTTTGGCTAGCAAAAATAGTGAGCAAGCACCACATGTTGAAGGATCTATGACAATATAACTTCTATGTGAATATGAACAAACATAAATCATTATGTTGTCTTCCTTGTCAAACGTCAACAGTTTTGGCACATAACATTTAATGGGGGCTCACAATCATAAAAGATGTCGAAGATAGTGTATTTGCATGTGAATCTTCTCTTCCTTTATTAATTCTTTCATGAATTGCATTATTGACCAATGCTATTTTTGTCAACTTTTAACAAATTTTACCACTTGTACTTTTTCTTATGTGACGTCATTACTTAACATAAGATTAGCATATGATCTTTTTCATTATCATTTTTTATTTTGATTGAAACATAACAGTAAAGAAGCAAAAACTCAAACTAAACTTTATTATATAACTCTCACTCGATTGCATAGATAGATAGATCACGAAAATAGATCATACTAAACTTTTATTCAACTAAATCACGAAATAACTAAGCATCAAGCTAAAATAGGTAAAGGTAACAAAAGTGATGGCGATACGATAACGGGGCATCTCCCCCAAGCTTGGCACTTGCCAAGGGGAGGGCCCATACCCGTGTACTCAAGTCTCCTTTGGTGGTAAGATGATGATGGTGGTGGTGATGAGGTAGTAAGTTTATCCTCTGGCTTCCAGGGCAGGGGCTCACCATCAAAAGATGATGCATGAGTTTCCCAAGTCCTACAACTGACAACTAAACTCATACCTTTAAACCTTGCTTCATACACAAAAAATTGGTTTTGAAGACCATAGATTTGGCTCTGCAGAAAATTAATTTGCTCGTTGAAGGTGAAGACGATGTACCCCTTACTCGTGCATGGGCAGTTGTAGCCACGCCTATGGCCGGGCCCGGCAGGACAGTAGAAGACAGAACAAGAAGATGCCAATATAGCACTCAAGACAGGGAGCCAAGGAGCAGAAGGCAAGCTAGACCTCCCCCGGCATCATCCTTGCCGGGGCAACCTATGCGGCACCCGCAAGCCAATCACCCTTGAGGCTGAGAGTTCTCACACCATCGACAACGTTAAGGCCAAGATTTGGGAACGCATGTCTGGTAACATGTAGATCTTCACAAAGACTGATGGCCTACGGGTCCATGTGGGACCAGAAGACGAAGACCCCCCAGCAAGACCCTTGCTAGGGACGACCGCGAGGCCCCTGGCAAGCCTTGCCGGGGACGACCGTGAGGCCCCCGGCAAGCCATGCAAGGGACGATCGCTGGGCCGCGGCTAGTCCCGTGCCCGGCAAGGATTTTCCACCTCACCACCCCTCCAGTGCGACGACTAGTGTGCCAACTAAGCCGGCGCCTGCGTGGCGGCATGCAGATCTTCGTGGAGGCTCTACCACCGCGCAAACACAGCAGCTAGCTAGCCAGCGTGGCCCTGGATGCCTCGTAAACCTGGACGCGTGTGAAAGCAAGGAGGGGCGGCGATGGACAGGATGGCTTTTGTTGTCGACCTCGATAAAGTAAGAGGGCACGTAGGCAGCACATTAAATGCATTTGTCCTACGGTGCCGAGTGATAAGCTCATACACTGTAGCTCGCTTTTCACCTTCTTTGTGCCACTGTGGCAACCCCTTTACGTATAAAAGGAAGCCCAAGGCATACTGAGAGAGGATTCAGACTTTTTGGACTGGGCATGCACCGCAGCTACTTCAAAAGCTCAAGAACACATATATCAAGACAAGCAGGACTAGGGTATTACACATCTTTGCGGCCCGAACCGGGGTAAAAATTCCCCTCGTGCTGACTGCTAGACCTGCTCTTCATGCAGCTACTCTCCCCACCGAACATAGAAGGGATTCCTGTGATCCCATAGGTGTTCGTTTCCCCAACAATACCTCATTCCGAAATTTTATGCCCCAAGACAATACCTTCATTAACCATAAAGTGGCACTTCTCTCAATTCAAGACAAGATTAGTTTGTTCACATCCCTGCAAAACTCGATTAAAGTTGCTTAAGAAATCATCAAAATAAGTTCCATAAACGAAAAAATCATCCATGAAAACTCAAAAATCTTTTCAAAAAAATCAGAGAATATAGCAGTCATACATCTTTGAAAGGTAGCAGGTGCATTGCATAAAACAAGAGGCATACGTCTATAAGCATAGATTCCAAAGGGAAAGTCAAAGTGGTTTTCTCTTGATCAGGTTGTGAAACAGGTATTTGAGAAAAACCAGAATGTCCATCAAGAAAACAAAAGTGTGTGTTCTCAGATAATCTTTCTAGCATTTGATCAATAAAAGGCAGAGGGTAATGATCTTTTCTAGTAGCTTTACTTAATTTTTTAAAATCAATTACCATTCTATAGCCAGTAACAATTCTTTTTGGAATGAGTTCATTTTTATCATTGGGAACAACAGTATTATCTCCTTTCTTAGGGACACAATGAATAGGACTTACCCATCTAATATTGCTACTTCTTGAGCTTGCGTTGGTTTTTCCCTTGAAGAGGAAAGGGTGATGCAGCAAAGTAGAGATAAGTATTTCCCTCAGTTTGAGAACCAAGGTATCAATATAGTAGGAGACAATGCACAAATCACCAATACCTGCACAAACAATCAAATGACTTGCACCCAACGCGATAAAGGGGTTGACAATCCCTTCATGGTCACTTGCAAAAGTAAGATCTAATAGAGATAGATGAAACTAGACAAAAGATAAAGTAAATATTTTTGGTATTTTTGGTTTATAGATCGGAAAGTAAAAGATTGCAAAATAGCAGACTGGAAACTTATATGATGGAAAATAGACCCGGGGGGCCTAGGTTTCACTAGTGGCCTCTGTCAAGATAGCAAATAATACGATGGTGAACAAATTACTGTCGATCAGTTGATAGAAAAGCGCAAAGTTGTGACGATATCTAAGGCAATGATTATGAACCATAGGCATCACGTCCATGTCAAGTAGACCGACTCCTGTGTGCATCTACTACTATTACTCCACACATCAGCCGACTCATGTCTGCGTATAGAGTATTGAGTTCATGAAGAACAGAGTAACGCATTAAGTAAGATGACATGATGTAGAGGAATGAACTCAAGCAATATGATGTAAAATCCATCTTTTTATCCTCGATGGCAACAATACAATACGTGCCTTGCTGCCCCTACTGTCACTGGGAAAGGGCACCACAAGATTGAACCCAAAGCTAAGCACTTCTCCCATTGCAAGAAAAACCGATAATTCGAAGAGAACTACAAATATATCAAACCATGCATATAAGAATTTAGAGAATATTCAATTAATATTCATAGATAAGCTGATCATAAATCCACAATTCATCGGATCTCGACGAACACGACGCAAAAGAAGATTACATCAGATAGATCTGCAAGAACATCGAGGAGAACATGGTATTGAGAATTAAAGAGAGAGAGGAAGCCATCTAGCTACTAGCTATGGGCCCATAGGTCTGAGGTAAACTACTCACGCTTCATCAGAAGGGCAATAGAGTTGATGTAGAAGCCCTCCGTGATCGAATCCCCCTCCGGCTGGATGCCAGAAAAGGCTCCTAGATGGGATCTCACGGGTACAGAAGGTTGAAGCGGAGGAAAAGTGTTTTCGTGGATGCTTTTGGTGGTTTGGGGATATATGTGAATATATAGGATGAAGAAGTAGGTAAGTGGAGTCATGGGGGGCCCACAAGGCAGGGGACGCGACCTACCCCCCTAGGCGCGCCCTATGCCCTTGTGGCCGCCTTGTGGCTCTTCCCACTTGAACTCCAAGTCTCCAGGGTGCCTTCTGGTCCAAGAAAAATCATCACAAAGGTTTCCTTCCGTTTGGACTCCATTTGGTATTCCTTCTCTGCGAAGCTTAAAAACAAGGGAAAACCAGAAACTGGAACTGGACTCTAGGTTAATAGGTTAGTCCCAAAAATAATATAAAATAGCGTATTAATGCATATAAAACATCCAAAACAGATAATATAGTAGCATGGAACAATAAAAAATTATAGATATGTTGGAGATGTATCAAGCATCCCCAAGCTTAATTCCCGCTCGTCCTCGAGTAGGTAAATGATAAAAACAAAAAAATTATGTGGAATGCAGCTAACATATTTATCCATGTAATTTTTCTTTATTGTAGCATGAATGTTCAAATCCATAAGATTCAAAAAAAAGTTTAATATTGACATAAAAACAATAATATTTCAAGAATAGTAATAAAGCAATAATGTCTTCTCAAAATAACATGGCCAAAGAAAGCTATCCCTACAAAATCATATAGTTTGGCTATGCTCCATTGTCATCACACAAAATATTCAAATTATGCACAACCGTGATGACAAGCCAAGTAATTGTTGCATACTTTTGGTGTTATCAAACTTTTTCAACTTTCATGCAATACATGAGAGTGAGCCGTGGACATAGCACTATAGGTGTAATGGAATATGGTAGTTGTGGAGAAGACAAAAAGAGGGAGATTGTCTCACATCAACCAGGCGCGGGCTATGGAGATGCCCATCAATAGATATCAATTTGAGTGAGTAGGGATTGCCATGCAACGGATGCACCAGAGCTATAAGTTTTTGAGAGCTCAAAAAGAAAAACTTAGTGGGTGTGCATCCAACTTGCTTGCTCATGAAGACCTAGGGCGATTTGAGGAAGCCCATCATTGGAATATACAAGCCAAGTTCTATATTGGAAAACTCCCACTAGTATTGAAAGTGACAAAATAGGAGACTCTCTATCATGAAGATCATGGTGCTACTTTGAAGCACAAGTGTGGAAAAAGGATAGTAACATTGCCCATTCTCTCTTTTTCTCTAATTTTTTTGTTTGTCTTCTTTGGCCACTCTTTTTTTCCCTTTTTTTATTTCCTCACATGGGATAATACTCTAGTAATGATGATCATCACACTTCTATTTATTTACAACTCAAGAATTACAACTCGATACTTAGAACAAAATATGACTCTATATGAATGCCTCCGGCGATGTACCGGGATGTGCAATGACTCAAGAGTGACATGTATGAAATAATTATGAAAAGTGGCTTTGCCACAAATACGATGTCAACTACATGATCATGCAAAAAAATATGACAATGATGAAGCGTGTCATAATAAACGGAACGGTGGAAAGTTGCATGGCAATATATCTCGAAATGGATATGGAAATTCCATAATATGTAGGTATGGTGGCTGTTTTGAGGAAGGTATATGGTGTGTGTATGGTACCGGCGAAAGTTGTGCGGTACTAGCGAGGCTAGCAATGGTGGAAGGGTGAGAGTGCGTATAATCCATGGACTCAACATTAGTCATAAAGAACTCACATACTTATTGCAAAAGTCTATTAGTCATTGAAACAAAGTACTACGCGCATGCTCCTAGGGGGGTAGATTGGTAGGAAAAGACC
>NW_025235150.1:5801-6421 GCF_018294505.1 Triticum aestivum | reverse complement strand
AGAACGTGTTGGAAATTGATGACGTCCCTTTAAATGATGCATACTGAACGCAAAAATAGGCTGGAGTTCAAATAAGTTTACCAAACATTGAGGTGCTCGTGTAACAGATCAGTTCTCGTCCGAAACCCAGATATCCGAAAGAGATTGTCCAGTTTGTACACGAGGTGCGTCCAGTTTTCGCCGTGACCCTCTCTACTCTTTTGCACATGCTATGCGGGTGAAATGATGATACCATGCCAAGTTCCAACATTTTCAGAGTTCATTTTGTAGTGATTTTCACTTACACCGTCATTTAGCTCTCTAAACAAATCGGTAAATGACTGAAAAACAGCAAATGATGTGAGAACGTGTTGGAAATTGATGACGTCGCTTTGAATAATGCATACTAAACGCAAAAATAGGCCAGAGTTCAAATAAGTTTAAACAACATTGAAGTGCCCGTGTAACAGATGAGTTCTCGTCCGAAACCCTGATACTCCGAAAGAGATTGTCCAGTTTGTACACGAGGTGAGTCTAGTTTTCGCCGTGACCCTCTCTACTCTTTTGCACATGCTATGCGGGTGAAATGATGATACCATGCCAAGTTCCAACATTTTCAGAGTTCATTTTGTAGTTATTTT
>NW_025235150.1:1626-2797 GCF_018294505.1 Triticum aestivum | reverse complement strand
TCCAACATTTTCAGAGTTCATTTTGTAGTGATTTTCAATTTCACCATCATTTAGCTCTCTAAACAAATCGGTAAATGACTGAAAAACAGCAAATGATGTGAGAACGTGTTGGAAATTGACGACGTCGCTTTGAATAATGCATACTGACCGCAACAATAGGCTGGAGTTCAAATAAGTTTAAAAAACATTGAAGTGCCCGTGTAACAGATGAGTTCTCGTCCGAAACCCTGATACTCCGAAAGAGATTGTCCAGTTTGTACACGAGGTGCGTCTAGTTTTCGCCGTGACCCTCTCTACTCTTTTGCACATGCTATGCGGGTGAAATGATGATACCATGCCAAGTTCCAACATTATTAGAGTTCATTTTGTAGTGACTTTCAGTTTCACCGTCATTTAGCTCTCTAAACAAATCGGTAAATGACTGAAAAACAGCAAATGATGTCAGAACGTGTTGGAAAAAGATGACGTCACTTTGAATGATGCATACTGAATGCAAAAATAGGCTGGAGTTCAAATAAGTTTAAAAAACATTGAAGTGCCCGTGTAACAGATGAGTTCTCGTCCGAAACCCTGATACTCCGAAAGTGATTGTCCAGTTTGTACACGAGGTGCGTCCAGTTTTTGCCGTGACCCTCTCTACTCTTTTGCACATGCTATGCGGGTGAAATGATGATACCATGCCAAGTTCCAACATTTTCAGAGTTCATTTTGTAGTGATTTTCAATTTCACCATCATTTAGCTCTCTAAATAAATCGGTAAATGACTGAAAAATAGCAAATGATGTGAGAACGTGTTGGAAATTGATGACGTCGCTTTGAATGATGCATACTGAACGCAAAAATAGGCTGGAGTTCAAATAAGATTAAAAAACATTGAAGTGCCCGTGTAACAGATGAGTTCTTCTCCGAAAACCTGATACTCCGAAAGAGATTGTCCAGTTTGTACACGAGGTGCGTCCAGTTTTCGCCGTGACCCTCTCTACTCTTTTGCACATGCTATGCGGGTGAAATGATGATACCATGCCAAGTTCCAACATTTTCAGAGTTCATTTTGTAGTGATTTTCAATTTCACCGTCATTTAGCTCTCTAAACAAATCGGTAAATGAATGACTGAAAAACAGCAAATGATGTGAGAACGTGTTGGAAATTGATGACATCGCTTTGAATGAT
>NW_025235150.1:1152-1616 GCF_018294505.1 Triticum aestivum | reverse complement strand
TGTAGTGATTTTCAATTTCACCGTCATTTAGCTCTCTAAACAAATCGGTAAATGAATGACTGAAAAACAACAAATGATGTGAGAACGTGTTGGAAATTGATGACGTTGCTTTGAATGATGCATACTGAACGCAAAAATAGGCTGGAGTTCAAATAAGTTTAAAAAACATTGAAGTGCCCGTGTAACAGATGAGTTCTCGTCCGAAACCCTGATACTCCGAAAGAGATTGTCCAGTTTGTACACGAGGTGCGTCCAGTTTTCGCCGTGACCCTCTCTACTCTTTTGCACATGCTATGCGGGTGAAATGATGATACCATGCCAAGTTCCAACATTTTCAGAGTTCATTTTGTAGTGATTTTCAGTTTCACCGTCATTTAGCTCTCTAAACAAATCGGTAAATGACTGAAAAACAGCAAATGATGTGAGAACGTGTTGGAAATTGATGACGTCGCTTTGAATGATGC
>NW_025235150.1:0-1142 GCF_018294505.1 Triticum aestivum | reverse complement strand
GAGTTCAAATAAGTTTAAAAAACATTGAAGTGCCCGTGTAACAGATGAGTTCTCGTCCGAAACCCTGATACTCCGAAAGAGATTGTCCAGTTTGTACACGAGGTGAGTCCAGTTTTCGCCGTGACCCTCTCTACTCTTTTGCACATGCTATGCGGGTGAAATGATGATACCATGCCAAGTTCCAACATTTTCAGAGTTCATTTTGTAGTGATTTTCAATTTCACCATCATTTAGCTCTCTAAACAAATCGGTAAATGAATGACTGAAAAACAGCAAATGATGTGAGAACGTGTTGGAAATTGATGACGTCGCTTTGAATGATGCATACTGAACGCAAAAATAGGCCAGAGTTCAAATAAGTTTAAAAAACTTTGAAGTGCCCGTGTAACAGATGAGTTCTCGTCCGAAACCCTGATACTCCGAAAGAGATTGTCCAGTCTGTACACGAGGTGCGTCCAGTTTTCGCCGTGACCCTCTCTACTCTTTTGCACATGCTATGCGGGTGAAATGATGATACCATGCCAAGTTCCAACATTTTCAGAGTTCATTTTGTAGTGATTTTCAATTTCACCGTCATTTAGCTCTCTAAACAAATCGGTAAATGAATGACTGAGAAACAGCAAATGATGTGAGAACGTGTTGGAAATTGATGACGTCGCTTTGAATGATGCATACTGAACGCAAAAATAGGCTGGAGTTCAAATAAGTTTAAAAAACATTGAAGTGCCCGTGTAACAGATGAGTTCTCGTCCGAAACCCTGATACTCCGAAAGAGATTGTCCAGTTTGTACACGAGGTGCGTCCAGTTTTCGCCGTGACCCTCTCTACTCTTTTGCACATGCTATGCGGGTGAAATGATGATACCATGCCAAGTTCCAACATTTTCAGAGTTCATTTTGTAGTGATTTTCAGTTTCACCGTCATTTAGCTCTCTAAACAAACCGGTAAATGACTGAAAAACAGCAAATGATGTGAGAACGTGTTGGAAATTGATGACGTCGCTTTGAATGATGCATACTGAACGCAAAAATAGGCTGGAGTTCAAATAAGTTTAAAAAACATTGAAGTGCCCGTGTAACAGATGAGTTCTCGTCCGAAACCCTGATACTCCGAAAGAGATTGTCCAGTTTGTACACGAGGTG
>NW_025235149.1:0-6422 GCF_018294505.1 Triticum aestivum | reverse complement strand
CGACGCCGTCCGCCGCGGCCACCACCACCCCCTCTCCTCCCCGACGCGCTCCCGAGCTCCGCAGTGCCTCCCTCGACTTCCTCGACGTCTCACGTGACCAGGAGGGCCCCGAGCAGCCGCCATCGTCATCATCTCCAAGCTTCGGCCCCGGCGCCCTTCTCCGTCGATTCGGCCACTCCGGCGCACCCCGAGCCCAGTAACCCTCCCTGCAGCTCCGCGGTGAGCCCTTGACCCGATTCCCCCTCTCCCCGTGCCCTACCTACCTCTCTAGCCGCCGTTCACAACGAGCCGAGAACCCCACGCCGCCGGCGATGTCGCCGCCGTCACTGCAGCCAGCAAGGCTCGAAACCGAGCACGACACCGTGCTCCTAGCATCTTCAGGAGCTCGGCGAGCCCCTTAGCCATCCTTCCCGTCCTCTGTGGCCTCGCCCCGCTCGAACCCGAAGCTCCGGCCGCCGCACTTGCCATCGCCGTCGTCGGCTCCGGCCACCCCAGCCGCGGCCACAGCCACCGCTGGACGCGCCGCGTCGCGGACGTTCTAATGAGCCAAACCGCGCGCCAAACCATCGCCCCTAGCTCAAATCCGAGCCGCGCCGCCGTGCGGAATGGTCGCCGCCGGCGATTCTCCGGCGACCGCCGACGTGCCACGCTTAATTAGTTATAATGACCCAACTAATTAAACCCACAGCCACTGGCAGTGGGCCCCACCCCTGGTCAAACCCCAGTCAGCGCTGGGTTTGACCGGGATTAGCTCCTGTGTCACTGACGTGTGGCCCCCACACGTCAGGTTTGACCCGAGCCAGCCCAGTTGACCCTGCTGACGTCACTGTGACGTGGGGCTGACGCAATAAGTATTTTCTGGATTTAAAAATAATCAGGAAATTCCAGAAAATAGCTAAAACTTCAATAAATCATAGAAATTCAACCGTAACTCCAAATTAAATAATTTATATATGAAAAATTATCAGAAAAATTCAAGGAATCCATCTGTACCATTTTCATGCATGTTAGAACAACTTATCACTACTGTTTAGGGCAAATGAAGTGAATGACATTTAAATAACCACATATGGAGTTTGAATTTGAATCTTGGATTCAAACCAACTTCATTTAATCTGGTTTTAGGTGCATTAGCCCAAAACACATTCATATTGCCATGTCATAGCATGCATCATATTGTGCATTGCATTGATTGTGTTCCTTTCTGTGTTGCCGGTATTTGTCCCCTCTCGATAGACGTGTACCGACGATGTGATCGATGACACCGATGAAGAGCTATATTATCTTCAGAAGTGCCAGGCAAGCAAAACCCCCCTTGTTCATTCCGATAAAATCCCACTCTCTCGCTCCTGCTCTCTTTTACTGCATTAGGACAACAATGACATATTTGATACTTGCTGCGGTAGCTGAACCCTTTATCCTTTGCATGACCTGTCATTGCCACAGTAAATAGATGAAACCCACTAGCATGAGTAGGAGTTGTTTGAGCCCTGATGTGCCTACTCATTCATGCTTGTTTGTCATGCCTGCTACTGCTTAGAGTTGAGTCAGGTCTGTTTCATCGGGGATGAATCAGAGGCGTGTGAACATGTCCCAATGTGTGTGAGCTAAGTGTGTGAACACGATTTGGTAAAGGTAGCGGTGAGAGGCCATGTAGGAGTACATGGTGGGTTGTCTCATTGCAGCCGTCCTCAGGAACTGAGTTCTGTGTTTGTGATCCATGAACAGCTACTACCACACATTGGGTTCCGGTAACTCGACCCCTCTCGACTTATTAATTAACATGATCTTTGTCCAGGAGTTGCAACTAGTTTCTGGTGTTTGTAGGTAGTGTTAGTAGTCTACCAAGTGGCACCCGGTACAGGTGGGCTTGGGACAGACTAGGCACAGTGGCACGGTGTACCAAGTGGCACCCGGATGGTGGGCTTGGGAACCCTGCTCACATCGTTTGGGGCCGTGAGCGACACCCCGGCCGGATCTCCTTGCGGATGGAACCCGAATAGGAGATAAACCTGGACTAGAGACTTGTTCGGTTAGTCAGGTCGTGGCCGACTCCCTCGCCCGGCTTCCGCTTGAAGGTTGCCGAGGTACATGACGTGTACAGGGCGGTAAGTGGCGGGAGCGTGTGTGAAGAAGTACACCCCTGCAGGGTTATCATCATCTATTCGAATAGCCGGATTCCTCGGATATGGAAACTTGGACCCCTTGTACAGTTCATAGACAAGTGAAAGTGGATACTCTAAAACACGCAAGATAAGCGTGAGTGCTATGGATGGCGTTCTCGTAGGGAGACAGGAGCGGATCCATAGTGGTGTATTGGTTGGTGAATATGTGGACTCGTGTGCGCCACTTCAAAAGAGTTACTTGCAGTCGTAGTTCAGGATAGCCACCGAGTCAAAGCTGGCTTGCTGCAGTCAAACCCTACCATCCCCTTTGTTGATAATGATGCATATGTAGATAGTTCTGATGTAAGTCTTGCTGGGTACATTTGTACTCAAGTTTGCCTATTTTATGTTTTTGCAGAGAGACTTCAGTCTCACTAGTAGTTCCACATGGACTTCGACGTTTAGCTTGATACCTCAGCTACGATCTTGTGCCCTCGGCAGGATCTGATAGATAGTCAGGCTTCTCAGCCTTTTTCATTTATAGATGTCTGTACTCAGACATGATAGCTTCCGCTTGTGCTTTGACTTGTATGCTCTGGTTGTTGGGTCGTGAGACCCATGTTTGTAATGTCTCGCTCCTCGGAGCCTAATGAATAATTACTTGAGTCGTAGAGACATGTTGTGATGCCATGTTGTATTTGCACATATCGAGCATATTGTGTGTATGTTATTGAAATGCTTGGTATGTGTGGGATCTGACCATCTAGTTGTTTATCTTTAGTAGCCTCTCTTATCGGGAAATGTCTCCTAGTGTTTCCACTGAGCCATGGTAGCTTGCTACTGCTCCGGAACACTTAGGCTGGCCGGCATGTGTCCTTCTTCGTTCCTGTGTCTGTCCCTTCGGGGAAATGTCACGCTTTGAGTACCGGAGTCCTGTTAGCCCGCTACAGCCCGGTTTATCGGAGTCCTGCTAGCCCAGTGCTATAGCCCGGACCCACTTGCTGATGACCGACACGTTCGAAGCTGGGTCATGGATGCCTGTTCCTGTAAGTCTGTGCCACTTTGGGTTTACGACTAGTCATGTCAGCCCGGGCTCCTTATCATATGGATGCTAGCGACACTATCATATACGTGAGCCAAAAGGCGCAAACGGTCCCGGGCAAAGGTAAGGCGACACCCGTGGGGATACCGTGCGTGAGGCCGCAAAGTGATATGAGGTGTTACCGGCTAGATCGATGTGACATCGAGTCGGGGTCCTGACAGCGTTGGTATCAGAGCTTGACTGTCTGTAGGATTACCAAGCCAAACTGGTCGAAGTTGAGTCTAGAAATGCTTTAGTTATATGTAAGGGAATTGATTGTGGGATGGAACGTAAGGCTCTTTTACTCCTTATACCTTATGCCCTTCTGATCTGAGTCATCATCTTATCTTCTACGGGGATTAAGAACTAGGCTATCTCTTCTTTCTATCAGGATCACGTGTTACTAATCCGTAGACTTATAAGATTGTTGATTCAAGCCTCAGTTCAGCTCCTACTACTTCCGTATGTTAACTGTTGATCTCGAAACCTTGATATTGTGCTTCTGAGTGGTTATGCCACCATTTTTGTGAATGTCTCAAATCTTTTCTGAGCATTTACAGCCGTTATGCTGTCCGAGTCATCCCAGGTTTCCAAACAGTCTGATGCATTTGCAAATCCCTTCCTCCTGTTTCCGATGTGCCTTTGGTCAGATTAATCACACAAATCAGTGAGTTGAGGTACTTTACTGCCTCGACCTTTATGTTGGAGTTATTATTATGACCCTAGGTGTCTTAGGGGATCATCTAGTAATTTAGCCATGATTTGTGTTCCCAGTGTGATGATTCTGGCCATCATTCTCGAAAGCATCCCGTGATGCTACTTAGTAGTAGGTATTCTATTCCTGGGTTTTTGAACCCGAGATTCACTCTACTTAAATCATGTTGATAGTGTTGCTAGTTCCTTCAGGATATTAGTAACCCTTGCATTAGTCCTCGAGGTCCGTGGTATTTCCTTCTTCCAAATACTATGAACCGTTTATGGCAGATGTTCCTCGCTGATCGAAAGATCACAATCAGAGTGCTCTTGATGGGTTCTCGATTCTATATTGTGACTCTGCCAGTTCTACCTTTCTGCATGGGTTATCCGGAAGAAATATGTTGAATTCGTTCGACATGCTAGTCCATGCATCCACAACTTGGAAAATCATATGTTCTTTTGAGTTGTCCCTCTTTAGTTGTTTTCTGGCCCTCGTCTATCAATTGATAGTCAAGAGTATGCGTGCATTCGTTCGTCGATGCCTATTACCCTTGTGGTCCGCCAAGCCATTCTATTTCAGAATGAATAGGAGAAACAAACTCCAGTACCTCATCCATATTTAGGATTGGGTCAAAGTAGTTGTGTTCCACAGATCAAGTCACAATCCAGCTTCTGGTCTGCTCTACCCTGAAGTATTACCATCATTATATCAGGAATATCATGGGAATTGCACCACTTTTTGTGAATTCTTGACATAGTGATACTTCTCGCCATTTTTTTTCATTCCTCGGTTCCGTGTTGTTGCAGCCGGAGTGCCGACAAGTGAATCATGATGTGTGAACTCAATACTCCTAGCAACCCCATTGCTTGGTAGTTAAAGGACAATAATTTCATTCTTAGTGTGTCGGTTTTTGAATCACCATTCTAAGATTGATCGTGCTACCTAGTCCTTATTTCCTGGTGCACTCTTTGATTGATGAGTTAGGATTTTGTCAAGTCCTCGCTCATTTGATCATATCATCTTGCCCTGAAAAGCAAGATTGTTCTCGAGCTTAGTAACATGTCGGTGGTTCGTGATTTCCGAAGATCTTCTCGGAAGTATTACCAGGTTGTCACCTGACCGCTATGTTGAGCTCGTGATCAAGTTGGTTTCTTGTGAACCACCTTCTCTCCAAGAATCGATGTTAGATATCCCTGAGCTAGTTGGTTAAGCTAAACGACAACTTGGAGGGTTGGAAGATAAAAGCTTGCCTGACTTAGTTCGTTCCATAGGGATATTCTTGTGTAGTATGTGTTGAAGAAAGATGATATCTTCATCGAGTGGTCCCTGTGATCAGTTGCTGGACCTATCGTCTTATAAATCCTTTGATTTGAGTGTGGGCTATCGTCAAATCAAGTCAGAACCAACGATGTTCGTAATGTTGTCTTCCTCGTGGTTGATCCCTCGAGCATACACCATTATATCTTTTGGGTCTGACCAATGCTATCACCGTGTTCACACGATGGTGGAAGTCCAGTGATATGGAAATTCCGATGAGTTGTTGTTGAGTCCATTGACAACATCCTTATCTCCTCCATGATGTTGTTGAACATTAAGTTAGTGTTGGAAACTTTTGAAAGCATCTTCTTCATGCTAGCTCATGAAGTACTTGTTTGATGAAAGGAGTGACTTCCTTTGATTCACGTGCATTTTGATGTAAGTTGCCGTCGTGAACTCGAGAAGGTTTGTTTTTGCTCCTTTGGAATCATCCCAAGTCGGTCATGCACGTGCGAAGAATTCTGTGGTCTGTTAGACTGATCATCTTCATTCCATATGTATATCCTAGCACACCAAGCCACTGATTGACTTGTTCAAGGAAAAGAAGTCTATGCTTGGGATCTAATCCATGGACTTGCGTAAAGACTTCGATATCCTCGATGATGGCTCCCAACCAGAACTCGGTAGTGTTTTATTGTAAGACTACCATGTGGGCATGCTTGTCTGGAACAACATGTTCACATGTTTGTAGCAGAACTAGCTCATGTTTTGGAGCTTGCTATCGTAGTTCATTTCCTGAGAATCTCGCAACGTCATCTCATCGATTTGTGTTGCAAACTTTCATTTTTCTTCCTAGACTCGATGAGTCTGGAATATCCTGACACCAACCAGGTCTGAGTCTCAGGCAGATATGATGGTTGGAATATTTCCCAAGAACTATAATATTGGTCCCTCGATAACCGGTAAGGTGGATGTCGTGGCCAACACACCCAGCCGGAAGACCTATTATTGTAGTATCTTGTTTGAGGAAGTTGGCCACCTCCCCATAAGGATTTCGTAGGATTTACCTCCGTAACTGTTCCTTATGGATTCTATTGCTCCCGAAGTCCGACCTTTACTTGATGTTCTAGTTAGCAAACCATATCTAAGAATGGGTTACACTAGCACGTCAAGGAGAACATTAGAAGCGGAGTGCTAAATGTCTCTCGGTCGATCATCCAGATTTTGTTTCCTTGGCCTCGCTAGGGTGAAATCTGAGTTGATGTTATCTTCCTATGCATCT
>NW_025235148.1:0-6423 GCF_018294505.1 Triticum aestivum | reverse complement strand
CCCAGGATTAGAATAGTTATTTGGATCACATCGCCCTATATAGAGCCTGATTTGGGGTTCCCGAACTAAAAAAAGCCAGCCCGTCCCACAACTCCCCCGACGGCCCGACCCACCTGCCCATCTCCTCCCCACGGTCCACCCCACGGCCATCCCTCGATACCGCCGCGGCCTCCTCCCGGCGCGCCGCCCACGCTCCCCCCTCCTTCCGACATGTCGCCGCCACGCCGCTGCCCCCTCCCCCGCGGGCACCTTCCTCACCCGCGGGCACCTTCTTCCGCCACCCCGCGTGGACCGCAGCCGCCCCTGAAACAGGCCGCCGCGCTGCCTCCACCCCTGGAACAGGCCGCCGTGCCGCCTCCGCCCGCAGATCTGGCCAGCGCGCCGCCTCCGCCCGCAGATCGGGCCAGCGGGCTGCCTCCGCCCCCGTATCCGGCCGCCACGACGCCTCCTTTCCCGGGTCCGCCAGCTCCCCTCCTCCCTAGTGGCCGGCACGCCTCCTTCCCACAACCAGCGCCCCTCCGTCACGCCGGCGAGCCTTCTCCCTCACTGCTGGCCCCCGGATCGACCCGCTTCGTTGACGGCCGCAATGCTAGGGCGGATCCCGCGGTCTCCGGCGCATCTTCTGGCGTCCACCCATTGGCGCACGGAGTTGTTCTCCTGGCCTCGAGGTCCCTCTGCATGGCCGTGGTGATCCCGCCTCGTGCTCCCTGGCGCAGCCCCCCTCCATCACGCCGCTGCCTCGACACGTAGCTCCTGTTACTCCGCATCCTACGGGAGTAGGGGAGGCAGAGCCGCGACCGGACGTCGAGTTTATTCTTCCTCCTCACGCGTCTCTGGCCAACCTCTTCCCCACCTTCGTCTTCGACCAAAAATGACCTTCTCTCTGCCCACGTGTTGAACTTCTTCCTTCTGCTGTTCCATCCCCCCCCCTCCCGAATGAAAAAACAGTATTGCACGGTGGAGTAGAACCGTCGGCCGCGTCGTTTGGTTGCTGTTGGTGCGCTGCTGCTGCAGTTCAGCTTGAGTGCGAGATATAAATTTCTGTGAGAGATTAGACATTGTTGTTGTCTTCATTTTTTTGTTTGAACTTGATGTTGTTCATTGTTAAAGAAATGATAAGAGGTGTTTTCCCAGTCATATGGAACATATCCCGTTACTTGAAGATGCTTTTGATGTTCCTGTATCTGGCTTATGAAAAGCTTAACTTGATGCCCGTCGAGAAAATTTCGCGAAGTCCAAATTATAAAAAAATTGAAGTTCAAATTGTAAAAACATGTATTTCCCTGTTTATAAAAATGAAATAGAGAAGTTCAAATAAAAAGGTAAAAAAAACAGTTTTAGGTTTATAAAAAAAGATTTTCCCATTTCTAACAACAAAACCAACTCGTTAAACTAAAAAAAAGATAGAAATTTCATTTTTTTAAAATATGAATTTTCATCGTTTCTAAAAAAAGTAAGAAGGTCAAATTAAACAAAAAGAAAAGAGTTCAATGTCTCTACAAAAAAGGAACTCGCCTTTTTTTAAAATAAACATAGATTAAGAAATAAAACCAGGAAGTCCAAATTAAAAAGATGAAGAAGTTCGATGATTATAGAAAACTCAGATTTTCCTCGTTATTAAAGAATGGAAACAAAGAAGTTCAAAAATAAAATAACAAGAAGTTCAACTTTTAAAAATAGGGCGCTTCAAATTTTCATAAAAAAGATTAAGAAATAAAACCAGGAAGTCCAAATTAAAAAACTGGAGAAGTTCGATGATTATATAAAACTCAGATTTTCCTCGTTATTAAAGAATGGAAACAAGAAGTTCAACTTTTAAAAATAGAGCGCTTCAAAATTTCATAGAAAAAAATTAAGAAATAAAACAAGGAAGTCCAAATTAAAAAGATGCAGAAGTTTGATGATTATAGAAAACTCAGATTTATCTCGTTATTAAAAGAATGGAAACAAGAAGTTCAAAAATAGAATAACTTCTAAAAAAGTTGTTGCTAGAAGTTCAAGTGCTCTGTCCGAGGAAGTTCAAAAATTCTTGTGAGAGAGGTTGAACAAAAATACATGACAGAAGTTCAAGATGAAAACAACGGGAAGTTCAACTACTACACGAAATGCATTTCAGATAGGAAAATAAGAATAGAAAACAAAAAGCTTAAAAGATTTTGTTGCTAGAAGTTCACGTGTGCTACTCCCGGTGAAGTTCAAGATCTCTAGTGTGAGATGTCCGACCTTCAGTTAGATGTAAAAAACAGGCAAAAACGACGTTGTTTTATGCATTCAGAAATATATTTTGAACCGTTGCGAGTATGAAAAACTCATCAACACAAAAAAGTTGCGTGTTTTTAATAGTTTTCCATCGGTATATCATTTGCTCAATTACGGTAAGTGGTTTGAGAATTACGGGCGAAAAACATCACGTCAAAAAACAGAGTGAAGTTCAAACAGAACTGCCACAGAAGTTCAAGTACTTCACGCGATGCATTTTCGACGAATCTGTTTCACGATAAAGGCAGAACAAATAATCTCGCCATTTTTAAAATTACTTGAAAACGGCTAGTAATCAGAGAAAGTCGTCAACATGAAAAAGTTTCGCATTTTCCGTAGCTTTTCAAAGGTATATTATTTGCACCATTCCGACAAAATACGTTTTTAACTATTTTTAAAATTGACTTAAAACCGTAAAGAATTAGGAGAAACAATACATACCAAAACGTTTCACATTTGTTCAAGCTTTCCAACGCCATATCAATTGTTGCATTCGGGCGCACGGTTAAAACATGAGCTCAAAAATATGAACTCGATAGGACTTTACCATTTTCTAAAGTACTCTTAAACCATTCAAAATTAGCAAAAACTTTCAACCTGATAAAGTAGCGCACTTTCATAAGCTTTCCAACGCCATATCATATGTCTCAATTGGATTAGCCGTTCAGAAATGACATCGAAAATATGAACTCAGCTGTTCGATTTGTGAAATTTTATGTTTTTCCATATTACTCTTTCACCATAGGGAATTAGGGAAAACTTTCAGCACGTGGAAGTAGCGTTTTTGCAGCAGCTTTCCAACGTCATATTATATGCCTCATTCCGATAAATGGTTTAGAAATGCGATTGAAAATACGATTCACGTTTTTTGTATGAAGAAAAACGGTTTTCAAAACTGCTCTTAAACCGCTTACAACTTGCCAAAAATTTAACTTGGGTCATGATACTGGTGTCCATAGCTTTGCAACGATATATAGCAAGCCCCATTTGGGCAATGTTGGCGGAAGTTCAACCTAGCACAAGGGGAAGTTCAGGTCGAACAACTCAGGCAGTAAAATTGCAAAAAAACGCGAGTTTATCATGACCCGAGTGCAAAATTCGCTTATGAGTGAGATTCCTATTTAAAACGTGTATTTAGTTGCTAAAAATCGTTTGCAGATTACACTAACATCATATAGAACACGACTAACAAGAATAATTCGCGGGGAAAGCCACGGTTGCGAAGATAGCCCGAAGGTCGGGTTCGTACAGAGGAAAGTTCAGACGCGTTACTCAGGCAGTTCAGGTTGTGATCAGAATATTATTCTGATCCCATATATATATATATATATATATATATATATATATATATATATATATATACGGTGGCGTTAAAGTGAGCCTGAGGGCAAAAAGCTAATTCTACGCTCCTGCCAATGTCGCTCGCCCAAACTAACTAATCATCTTCCACCTCGTAAAATCCTTAGCAAAAAAGAGTAACGGAATTAAATTCGTTACCAGATGGATGCACAATTCCCCGCCCTGTCCATACTAGTTACTCGCCCTAATAACCTCTAATAAAATCCCTGGCAAATATAGTAACAAAATAAATTTCATTACCGACTACATGCATTAGTACTCCTCCCACCCTGTACTAGCTTTTCATCTAATTAGATAATACCCTGCGCGTTGCTGCGGCATTCATAGTGTGAGCAATTTGATATGAATTTTAACAAATATAATTCAAAGTAATTTCAAACATAATATCAATAATAGATGTACATGTATATGTTCATTCGCTAATCATATAAGGTCACAATTAGTCAAAAACGAACAATCACAATTATTTGCTAATCATATAATGTCTATAATCTGCCCACGGAAAGCATGCAAAAAAAATATAAATCATTGCAAGTTTCAGTAAAAAAAAATACCCTAGTGTTTCAGTGAATCCAGTGCCCCTTTTATGTGTGTATATATCAGGATCTCTAACAAAAATATATGGAAAGCGATAGAGGCTACTTATAGATGGTGCCTTAGCAGGGCACATCGAGTTAAAAATCAATGGTGTTACCGTGTTCCTTGTTAACTTCAGACATGGAACTATGGATATATGCACAATGTTATCGGAGTCTGTAGAATATTATGGTGGTAAAGCAGCTCGAAATTAGTTCGGGGAATCTGAACTAACCTGATACGTTAGAGAATGTAAATAGGCACATGCAAACACTGAGGGCTGCAGATTCATCCCATCCAGCTTCATTTGGCTATCAGCTCTATGAGACTGGATGACCTGCCAGCATGTTGACTTCATATGGTGGCACTTACAAATTGATGACCTGCCATCATGTTGACTTCATCGTGGCACTTGCAAATCAAAAACTATGCTCACATTGGATATAGCTGTCATAGAGAAGGTGGAGAGGACGAAATGGATGGCTCATCCATGGCGATTGAGATTTAGATCTGGAGGACTGGCAGGCTAACCAGGTACAGTGGAGTAGATAAAATGAACATCAAGTATTTCTAATGATTAATAGCGAGAGCTGCTCGCTTCCGTTGTTGCGTGGAGAATAGAGAAGGCAGAAGGATGTCCACAAATCCTTTAGTCACCGTACTCCATAGCTCATCGTCCCTACTTGCAAACTCATCGTCGAAAGAAAGCAGTACCCTGGTCGGCTTCCCTCCCCCGCTGCAAGGAACTTATCTTGGATAAAAGGGCCAGAAAAGACACATAGATGGATGGGACGACCAGGGCATCACGGCCAGCAACGTGAACGTAGCCTGATAGAATACCGGAGAGGCGCGGAGGCCTGCCGCCTGCCGGATCGGCAGTCATGCTGGAGGAGTGGCCTGACTCAGAGATCGGCAACCATCGGTGCGGCGGCCTGCTGCTCTAGAAAGGGGAATATATTGGGGTTTGAGAGAGCGAGTGGTCATCATTTATTTTATTTTTTGATCGGATAAATAAAGTCAGTTGCTTTATGGCTGGAGCTGGTGAGGCACCCATCGCTTCGTTGTGGCGGAGTTACGGCTGGAAACTTATGAGAGCTGGTAACGGAAGATGGTGCTTTTTTTTGAGAGAAACGGAAGACAGTGCTCCTGTCTGTTATGTACGCCACTGACAAAACGTTTGATGTAGCATCCTACACCTGGAATTGCTGATGTGGAGGATTGCTGAGTTGGATAGCCTGCATGTTGACATAATTACATGTAGTGGGGATCAATCTCTTAGGTATATAAGATATAGGATTACTTCTAGTAAAATCCTTTATAACCATAGTAATAGAATTAATTTTGTTACCATCAGCATGCACCGGACCTACCGCACCAATACTAACTATTCACCCTAATTCTTCGTACTCAAATCCCTGCAAAACATAGTAATCAATTTTTAAAATCACTATACATGCACCAGGTTTTCCGTTACTGCATTCTCTCTCCTAATTACTCTCGAATTTAAAGATTTAATTTGGTTACTAGTTCAGCAATGATTCACATGGTAATCGGCCTTGCAAAATATAGTAATGGTGAACAACCTTGGTAAAATATAGTAATCATTTTTTTTTACTGGATGCATGCAACGGTTCACCGGCTCACCACCATTTTCCTAGTGCTCCAAATTACACATAGTAATCAATCATGTAAAACATCGTAACATAATTAATTTTGTTACTAGGTGCATGTAATAGTTTGCCGTCCACCATCACTTTCCTTTACTAGCTAGTAGTAATCAACCATGTAAAACACAGTAACATAATTAATTTGGTTACTGGCCACGTGCACCAATTCTACGAGGTGGGAAATTGTGCACAATAGGTAGTAACCAATTTAATTTTTTTATCTTCTCTGCCATCAAAATAGGATGAGCGATGCGCGGAGCGGTTGAATGACAACCGGAGCGTAGGATTAGAGCTATTGCGCGCACGCTCAGTTTAGCAACCCTATATATATTGGTTACTACCTATGTAAAATATAGTAACAGCACATACAAAATACAGTAACACACTATGTAAAATATAGTAATTTTCATAAAAATATAGTAAATTACAAACTTAGATGATAAAAAAATATTTTTCGAATTACTACATTTTGTACACCGTTTTACTAGATTTTGTACATAGCGTTACTAGGGGTGTAGAATAAGCTATTCTACACTCACGCTTAGAATAGTGTTACCCTATA
>NW_025235147.1:0-6424 GCF_018294505.1 Triticum aestivum | reverse complement strand
GATCGTCCGGACCAGCCCGGATCATCCGGCCCCACTCCCAGATCATCCGGCCAGCGCCTGCGCGCGCGTGTTGGGCTGAGCCCATGTACCTCTTCGCCCCCTAGCCTATATATAGGACTCCTCCTCACTTCGAGACTTAGCATTGTGATAGCTCATTTTGAGATAGAGCACTGCTCATCCGTACCGGATCTACTCCACGTGAGGGACCGTGCCTCCTCGGAGAAGATCCTTTCGGATTCAAGGCCTCCATCCAGAGAAGACAATCAAGACCTCCTCACGGAGAAGAATGGTTACTCGTGTATCGTCCCCTTTTGACTTTGTATCTCGTGCTACTCATGCTTCGATGATCTAGACCTTGTGTGATTGATCTCTTGTCGGTTGAGTGTTTCTCTCGTTTGTCCCCATGATTTCCTCGTGTTCTTCCGCGCGTTCTTCGTGTTTCCCCCGTAGGATCCTCTCCAAACGTGAAAGATCGGCCCCTAGGGTTCCGCCCTATATCATCTTGGTTTCATGAGCCACGTTGATCACGCTTTTGGAGCCCCTACCCCTCGTTTTCTAGCTTGATTTTGTTGTTTTCGTCCTAAATCCGAAAATCCCCACCAAAAATAGCCCCAAATTTTTTGTGATTTGTTGGTTTTGATGATGATTTGTTGATTTCGATCCGTGGATTCGGTGTGTAACTCGTGGATCTTGCTTTTCCCCACCTTCTCCCCCTCGAAATCCATCCAAAATCCGCGGATTCGTCGAAATTCTCGCCGTTTTTGAGTTCATCCCGAGCAGTTCCCGACCGCGATTGACCTACCCGGATCATCCGGACCTTGATCAATGCAATCGTGCATACTAGGGATAGAGATCGTTGCATTTTTGCCTAATAGGTTGTGCACAAGCTCCGTATCCACCTATTGTGCAATCGTGCTAGCGTCTCTCGAGTATTGTGCAACAAGAGCATTTTCGTGGATTCCACATTTTGGATCATTTTTGGTTTGCACAATCCCATTATTCTATTTGCGTGTGTGTTTCCGTGTTCCACTACTTGCTTGATCTATTTGTTGCATTTGTGAATTTGCGAATCTTTTTCAACATCTTTGAGTCAAACTAACGATTGCAATCAATTTTGTGCCACCATCCTAACCAAGCTCCACCATAAGCTTTTACTTGTGTAGGTGTGAGAACCGACAAGGATTGGTACCAATAGTGCTATTTCATTGTCCGCATTTGAGTGAACTTGATTCATCGTCAACATCGGTTAAGGTACATTGGTATAAGTTCTTCTCTTCTTACAACTCACATTTTGCTTGGAATGATAGATAGGCCGAGTACTTCTACCAACCCACTCTTCATCAAGCAAGACGACGACATGTCATCATACGTCACCAAGAGTCACCTATTTGGTGCACAACGAGCGTTGCATCAAGAGCAACAAGCTATGAACGACCGCATCCACAACCTCGCCACCAACTTGCGACTCTTCGAGCAACGTACATGAGACTACATCGACAACAAGCTCGACGCACACAAGCAAGAGAATGATGCAAGAATGGACAAGATCCGAGCTTTGTTGGTGAACCGTCCTCCTTCTATCGTCATACTCAAGACGGAGTGATAGAGGCAAAGTGTGACCCGTCTTTCGATGAGATGATGGATTTTGCTTTGGTGGAAGTCGACTTTGACGATCCGACTACGAACGTGCGAGGACGTCGCGCCTTAGCAATCGCTAAACTAACTCCGAGAGGTTATTGACCATGCCGGAACACGATCAACCTGACCACGAGGGTCTGTTTACTGCGAGCAAACGAAGAACAAGCAAGAAACTGAGATTGCCATCTAGATATTGCGAATATAAGATGAAAGCGTTATTGATCAAGGTGGGGTTCTGTGACGCCTTTGTCTGGTCGTTGAACACAAACGAAGTACGTGAAGTTGCAGCTATGGCGAACTTTTAATCTAAACGAAACCCAAGCGAAAAGCTACTAGATGGATCTACTTATATAGGAGCAAGGGGTGATGGCCAAGGAGGTGGGAGAACGTGATGTAGGGCGTAACCCTATGTGGACGATCTTTCACGTTTGGAGTGGATCCTACGGGGAATCACGAAGAACACGCGGAAGCACAAAGGGGAAACACTGGGAAAACGAGAGAGAGAATCACGAAACCGACATAGAATCAATCACACGAGTGCTAGATCACCGAACACAAAGAGATACATATGATCCACAATCAACAAAGGTAAGGATACAAAGGTAACCGATCTTCTCCGTGAGGAGGTCTTGAATCCACGAGGGGGATCTTCCCACGAGGGGGTCTTGAATCTGATTGGATCTTCTCTGAGGAGGCCGCGGTCTCTCACAAAGAGGAGATCCGATGGATGAAGGAAGCTCTATCTCTAATCTGAGCTAAATCAACGCTAACCCTAAAACATACGGGAGGAGGGAGTATATATAGTCAGAGGGTCGAAGGGGGTACATGGGCCACTGCCTAGAGAGCTGCGCGCAGGCAGGGGCGCCGGATGTCCGGGCGTCGGGCCGGATGTCCGGTGGTTCACGAGGGGCCGGATGTGTATATCTCCAGGGGCCGGATGTCCGGGGTCCTGGCCAGATGTCCGGTGCCTAAAGGCTGCTTTTACCTTCTACCATGGGTTCTCTTCGTCCATGGACTTGGGGTCTTGTTCATCTTCATGTGCATCCTCGGGAGGGTCCTCTTGGTACCTAATCATGCACAACATTCCAGATTGAGGTAGTAGCCATGTCTCGAGAGGGTCATATGATATATCACTAAGGAGAGAAGTCACCTCGGTCTCGAGAGCTCGAGCTCGTGCTCTTGTCATGGGTCCTCTTGGTGCTTGGTGAGGCGACGGAAGGTCCATGGGGATGACCGAAGGATGCTCCGCATCAGAACGTCCCAAGGCAGCCTAAAACTAACCTAGGTCGTACAAGGCTCATGGGCCCAAGTGGAGGTGATGCAACACCTTTGGACTTGTTGTTTGACTTGGATTCTGCTGCAGCGTCTGATTGTTTCATTGATATCTCAACGCTCGGAAGGTATTTTAAGGTGAATCCAATTGGGATGGAAAGAGCACGAAATCTACTTTCCAACAAAAAAGAATCGCCCAATTCGGAGTCTGTATGAAAAAGTTGTTGGCGTTTTGAGTCAGGTATGTCTGTGCAGTCTGAATCTGAATCCAGAACGTGAGAGACTTGGACTCTATATTCTCTTGGCCCAAAAGTGACATGAGAGGACTTTTTGAATAGAACCTAAACTTCTCTTTTTCCCTTATCTTCATATGTGGATTGTACAAATGTCCCATACACCTGCAATTAGACAAAACACAAAAGTGTGTGAAGTATTTTTGTTCTGGATAACATAAATAGATTATTGAATAGTTTGCACTAGAAATCACCTGACAAATATGCATGTATGCAATATTTTTGGTTATATCCAAGGTAGTCATGTCCTCATCATCCCCCCCTTCTTTAAAACAAAGCCGTCCTCGGCGTTGCTTAATCTGAAATGTGGCTAACAAAAGAGACAATGTGTACATGTTGTATATGAATACGTCATCCATTTTTACTTCCCTTTGTTTTTGCACATATGACACATGTATGCATGAGTAACTTCATAGTTCATAAAATATAAAGCCAAAATATTATCACAAGAAGTAGAAGGCATGAAAATATTGCAACTCAGTTTGCACATATAAGTGAATCTCTTATTCATTTCAAAAGATTGACAATGTTCATCATTAAACCATCCCAACATTGGTGAATAAACCTTACTTGCATCAAATTTACATGCTACAACATGCTTAAATAAGCAAACATGCAATAAGTCATTCGACACAGAATCATCACCAAGATTACAGGTCATATCAAAATGATTAAACATTGATTCTTTTGCATCGACAGTTAACTCAATGGGTGCACTCAAAATTGTTGGTATTTCAGTTGTTTGATCACATGACGCATTCATGACAGTATCAAGATTCTTTAAAATAGGTGATGTGCTCAAATCACCAGGTAACTGAACACATGATGCATTCAAGTTAACTAGGGATGCATCATTCTCATGTGAAGTTATATCATCAATACCTTTACTGTTACCTTGTCGCAAAGACGTAGCTGATGTAGGTACGGACGTTGACAGTGCATCATACTCTTGAGATGGTGTCGCGCTCACAATCTGAGGTGGGGCTGCTCTAGTAGATGCAACGGTGGAGGAACCAACCGGTGGTGGTGAGCATGAACTGGAGTAGTAGTTGTTGTAGTCACCCAATGCATCCTCCTGTATCTGTCTCTCAAAGGTACAAGCGTGAACATACATACCAGTAATGCAACGAGGAATATAGTGAAATATTGCACAGATATCATGGTTCAAACCACCAAAAAATATATTCACTGTATCATCCTCAGATTCTTCTATGTCATAATGATGCATATAAGATTTAAACTCTTGGTAGTAAGCATGAACAGTGTTGTTGCCTTGTTTAAATTGTTCATATTTGCAAAGCAATTCACGACGATAGTAAGGAGGGAAAAGTTGTTTTCTCATTACATCTTTCAAATCTTCCAAGTTGTGGGTTGGTTATCAATGTTTTTCTTACAATGCACACTCCATCAAACAGAAGCAAAACCAGTAGATGCTCTAGTGGCAGCTCGTACTCGCTCAAGTTCAGAAAAGTCATGGTGACTAAAAACTTGTTCTACTTCAAGCTCCCAAGCTAGATAAATAGCAGGATTAAATCTACCCTCAAATGACGGTGAAGAGCTAAGCTAGCCATGTGCTTGTGTGTGTTGTCCCAACTCTCATGATGGTGAAGATGTGTTCGTCGTCCAAGAACTTCTATCTCCGGAACCTGTCATGATTAGTAGAAACAAGAAACAAAATTCGAGAATAATGTTCCTATGAACTACTAGGATGTGGTTGTAACGTGCTCATAGTAAAGCAAATATCAATATCTTACACGTTCTTACCATGCGGCAGGTGGTGACAGGCAACCAGCGGTGTCAAATAACTCTGAAGATTGTGTAAAGTGATTGCCAGGGGAACGTACATACACACGGTGTAGAAATATGTGGAGCTCGGTTGGCTATATATGGTAGCAAAAAATTAGCAATAATCAATTCAAAGATGCAATGTTGAATAAATGCTCAACGACGGTACTGTGCTGGTCCTAGGCTAGGCCGGACTAGAGACGCGAGCATAGAACACTAATGAGGTCACGGCGTAACACAACTAGCATCAATGAAGGATACTGAGTAGCTCCGGACAGCAAGATATAAGTGAAGATCACAACGGCAGTAAAGATATTGATGAAAAACAACTGTCAAGCAGGATATACAACAACTCTCTCTCCAACTTTCCTCTTGAAAAGTTTTAGCCAATTTTCTGATAAATTTTTTCAAAGAATGCTACTAACTCGAGCTTTCCAATGCAAAAATGATAGAGGCGGGGTGTCCCGATCTTTCGATGAGATGATAACTATCGATTTGGTGAAGATGACTTTGACGATCCGACTACAAACGTGCACGACGTTGCGCCTTAGCAATCGCTAAACCAACTCCGAGAGGTTATTGACCACGCCGAAGCACAATCAACCTGACCACGAAGGTCTATTCCTGCAAGCAATCGAAGAACAAGCAAGAATATGATAAAGGAATCTGAATATTGCGAATATAGATGAAGTATTGATAAAGGTGGGGATCCGTAAGCGGTCTTGGTCTGGTCGTTGGACACAAACGAAGTACACGAAGTTGCAATGTTCATCATTAAACCATCCCAACATTTGTGAATAAACCTTACTTGCATCAAATTTACACGCTACAACATGCTTAAATAAGCAAACATGCAATAAGTCATTCAACACAGAATCATCACCAAGATTAGAGGTCATATCAAAATGATTAAACATTAGTTCTTTTGCATCAATAGTTAATTCAATGGGTGCACTCAAAATTGTTGGTATTTCAGTTCTTTGATCACATGGCAAAGTCAAATTATCAACGTAGTCCTCTAAAATAGGTGGTGTGATCAAAGTAGTGGGTAGCTCATCAGATGGTGCATTCAAATTGACAAGGCATTCATCATTCTCATGTAGAGATGGAAGATCAGTACCTTTGTCATTACCTCTTATGATCAACTCAGATGATGTAGCCACTCTCGGGGCCGATGTGTCATATGGTGGAGGTGATGTAGTCCTGACAACAACGGATGTGGTTGTCATAGTATGCCTAGTAGTTGAAGGAACAATCATATCAACTCTTGGAATGTGCACCGTGCGCTTGTTCTCCTCGTGGCCAACACGTCGTTTTATTTCCTGTTCAGCTTTGCAAGCAAGATGAAACAAATGGTCCATAGGATAACACTCTTCATGAATTAGTATCTCTTGAATATCACGGTTTAATCCTCCCCAAAATCTATCCATAAAATC
>NW_025235146.1:0-6426 GCF_018294505.1 Triticum aestivum | reverse complement strand
ATGTGAACAGGGTTCCGTGACACCAAACGGGCGCCCGGTTTACCCGGCCACGTGCCTACCGCATCACAGCCCACCCCTACGGTCAGCGCTGCGCACGGCCTCCAGCATACTACAAACACCAGAAACTACTTGCAACTCCTGGACAGAGGACAAGGGTGATCAAGAAGCCGAGAGGGTCCATTGGTTTCGGGCCCAATGCGTGGTAGTAGCTGAATCATGGATCACAAACACAGAACTCAGTTCCTGAGGACGGATGCAATGAGACAACCCACCATGTACTCCTACATGGCCTCTCACCGCTACCTTTACCAAATCGTATTCACACCCTTAGCTCACACACAGTAGGACATGTTCACACACCTCTGATTCATCCCGGATGAATCAGACCTGACTCAACTCTAAGCAGTAGCAGGCGTGACAAACAAGCATGAATGAGTAGGCACAACAGGGCTCAAACAACTCCTACTCATGCTAGTGGGTTTCATCTATTTATTGTGGCAATGACAGGTCATCCAAAGGATAAAGGGGTTCAGCTACCGCAGCAGGTAACAGATGAATCGTTGTTGTCCTAATGCAGTAAAAGAGAGCAGGAGCGAGAGAGTGGGATTGTATCGGAATGAACAAGGGGGTTTTGCTTGCCTGGCACTTCTGAAGATAGCATTGAGTCTTCATCAGTGTCAACGATCGCATCATCGGTATCACGTCTATCGAGAGGGGACAAATACCGGCAACACAGAAGGGAACACAATCAATGCAATGCACAATATGATGCATGATCATGACATGGCAAAATGAATGTGTTTTGGGCTAATGCAACTAGCAACAGATTAAATGAAGTTGGTTTGAATACAAGATTCAAATTCAAACTCCATATGTGATTATTCAAATGCCATTTAATTGATTTGTGCTAAACAGCACCTATAAGTTGTTCTAACATGCATGAAAATGGTACAGATGGATTCCTTGAATTTTTCTGATTATTTTTCATATATAATTTATTTAATTTGGAGTTACGGTTAATTTTCTATGATTTATAGAAGTTTTAGCTATTTTCTGAAATTATTAAATCATTTAAGATTTATTTAAATTCCAGAAAGGAATTATTGCGTCATCATGACCTCATAGTGACGTCAGCAGGTCAACGGGCGCCGTCCAGGTCAAACTGACCTGTGGGACCCATATGTCAGCGTCACAGGTTAAACAGGGGGGGTTTAGTTTAGTTTAATTAAAGATTAGGGCACTAGGGCCCACATGTCAGTGTCAGCAGGGGGGTAATTAAATTAAAATAAACTAAACTAATTAACAGGGGGGCTGGCCCCACCTGTCATCGACCCAGGGGGGGTCAAACCCCTGGTCAGCAGGGCCTAACCTGCCGGCGGCTTGACGCCGGCGAGGCCGAGACGGCGGAGGCCTTCGGATTTCTTGCTCCGGCGGCCAAACGGGCGGATGAGGGCGTCTATGTGGAGCTGGGACTCGCCCGCATCCATTTGTGCAAACGGCAGGGGCTGAGGTGGCCCGAGCTCACCGGAGGCAAGCTCGCGGCGGTGGCCGGAGTTCGGGCGAGGTCGGGGTTGGCGTTAGGGGGCACGGGAGGGGAAGCTGGTGTGTGATTTAGGTTCCTGGTGAGGTGTGGAGCACGTTGCCGTGCTCGGTAGCTAGCTCCGGTGGCTCTGGCCTTGTCCGCGTCATCGCCGGCGGTGAGGAGCTCACGGCCCCGGTGAAAAGGGCGGCTAGCGTGCGGGAACGAGCGCGGGGAGGAGGGGAAATGGAAGAGGAGCTCACAGCGGATCCGGTAGAGGCAACGGCGAGGCCGGGGAGGGGCTGGAGCTCGCGAATCCTCGGAAGTTCGCCGGCGGCCGAAGGTTGGGGACGAGCTCCGGGAAGACGCTACAGGGCTCCCGCGGTCGAATGGGTTGGTGTAGAAGACGCAGAAGGCGATGGCGGTTCCTCTGAACTCATCGGAGAGGCACGGGGTGGACGGTGGCCGCGGTGATGCTCGTCGGCGGCGACGGGTGTGTTCGGTGGCTGCGCGCGAGAGAGCCAGAGGAAGAGAGGAGCTCGGGGAGAGAGTGAGAGGCCTGGGGGGTGCGTGGCGTCGCGGACGGGGTCCAGGGCGACGAGAGGAAGCAGGAGGTGGCCAGGGGGAAGCAGGAGGTGGCCGAGGCCTCTCGGGCGCGCGCCACGCCTCGCCTCTGTTCGTCCTCCTGGCAAAGGAGGAAGATGACAAGGGGGGAAGGAGGTGGGCTGGGCCGGCCAGATGGGCTGGCCAGCTGGGCCGGCTACAGGTAAGTGGCCCAGGTAGGCTTCTGTTCTTTTTATTTTTTTTCTTCTGTTTTGTTTTATTTAATTTATTTTGCCACTGTTTTGAATTTAAAATAATTCAAACAATGCCAAAAACTCCTCTGAATATTTTATATTGCTAAATGGACTTTTCCAAAAGCTTATAAAATATATCAGGGGTATTTGAAATTATATTCTAATTATATGAATATAATTCAAATTCAAATAGCTAATGAATTAAATCCAAAGTCCCAAAAATAATTCCTTAAAAATGTTCAATATTTTGGTTGGGACCAGAACCCTTACCAAAAATTATCAAACTTTTAAGAAGAGCATTTTGGAGCAATGAATGAGATTTCTAGGGTTTTTGCCCCTCTTTTATTTAAGTTTTTGAGGCTTCCAAAATTCCCTCAGTTCAAATTTTCAGAATTTAAACATGATGCACACATGAGCTAGCCTAGAGCACTATCAGCAGCTAGGGATGTGACAACTCACCCCCACTAAACAAGAATCTCGTCTCGAGATTCAAGCGTAGGGTAAGATGAAGGGGAAACGCAAACTAGTATAATCTTCACGATCCAGGTTGCACTTCAAATGAACGTTGTTTCGATCACCATCTTTGTCTTGTCGTCTTGTTCTGAGAACTCCAATTGACATGACAATGAGAGGAAAGGGAAACTCTAGCAGGATCGATCTTCTAGAAGACCGAACAACTCACGGAATGAGACATAGAGCCATCTCTCGGGTTGAGACACGAGATACACATCAAGAGGGGTGGAAAGAAACGGATGACGAAGGTTCACTAGGTGGACAACAATTTCACGCTTAAGAAGGTGGTAAACGATTGCCCACGTAGCGAGGAGTTGAGTTGCCATGATACCACGACGAAACATCCTGGAGGGGGGTGATTCGTAGATTATTGCCTTAAGTGGCAAAAAGAATTACCTTTGATTCAAAGATCATTGAAACTCTTTATACCAGCCTAAGGCAATCACAAGCGATCATTTGGAGGGGGTCGGTAGAATGGCATACTCGGACTTGGATGATGTGGATTACCTTGTTGAAGACAACGTAATGGATGAATTTGCTTATCACCGGAAATGGAAGAGACCCATGGTAGAATGGCACATCGGCGGTGCAAGCTGGGAACAAAATGCAAATGCTGGGAATGATTCTAGTAACTGGGGAGAGGCTCAACAATAGAGAGTGAATTCACTGTTTGAAAAGGTCATAGCATTGCCGAGGAAACTGAGAGCAAACCCAGTTAGTGCCGATGATAACACGTAGCGCTTGGGCGTGCTCTCAAGAACTTGAGCATTTCCACATTCATCAAGGTTTTACCAATATCCGTGTCAAGGATCCTGGCAACACAACCTACTACCATGATGAATGGTGATGGAGGATGCAGATGCAAAGGAAGATAACACCTTCTCAAATTTCACCCTTGGCGGGGCCAAGGAAATAAAATCTGGATGATCGACCGAGAGACATTTAGCACTCCGCTTCTAATGTTCTCCTTGATGTGCTAGCGTAACCCATTCATAGATATGGTTTGATAACTAGAACATCAAGTAAAAGGTCGGACTTTGGGAGCAATAGAATCCATAAGGAACAGTTACAGAGGTAAATCCTACGAAATCCTTATGGGAAGGTGGCCAACTTCTTCAATCAAGATACTACAATAATAGGTCTTTCGGCTGGGTGTGTTGGCCACGACATCCACCTTACCGGTTATCGAGGGACCAATATTATAGTTCTTGGGAAATGTTCCAACCATCATATCTGCCTGAGATTCAGATCTGGTTGGTGTCAGGATATTCCAGACTCATCGAGTCTAGGAAGAAAAATGAAAGTTTGCAACACAAATCGACGAGATGACGTTGCGGGATTCTCGGGAGATGAACTACGATAGCAAGCTCCAAAACATGAGTTGGTTCTGCTACAAACACGTGAACACGTTGTCCTAGACAAAACATTATCACATGGTAGTCTTACAACAAAACACTACCGAGTTCAGGTGGGGAGCCATAATCGAGGATATTGAAGTCCTTGCATAAGGCATGCTCTTAAGAAGAAACTTCTTCTCCTTGAACAAATCAATCAGTGGCTTGGTGTGCTCGGAACACATATGGAATGAAGGTTGCAAGTCTCCAAACCATAGAATACTTCGCACATATGCATGACTGACTTGGGATGATTCCAGAGGAAGCAAAACTAACTTTCTCAAATTCACGGCGGCAACTTTCACCAAATGCACGTGTATAAGAGGAAGTCACTCCTTTCATCAAACAAATACTTCATGAGCTAGCATGAAGAAAATGCTTCAAAAGTTTCCAACACTAACTTGTTGTCCAACAAGACCATGGAGGAGATAAGGATGTTGTCAATGGGCTCAACAACAATTCATCTAGGTTTCCTTTTAAAAGGAATTCCATAGTTAAGTGAACACGGTGATAGCATTGGTCAGACCAAAGATGTAATGGTGTATGCTCGAGGGATCAACCACGAATAAGACAACATTACGAGCATCATTGGTACTGATTTGATTTGACGATAGCCCACACTCAAATCAAAGGATTGATAAGACAATAGGTCCAGCAACTGATCACAGGGACCAATCGATGAAGATATCATCTTTCTTCAACACACACTACACAAGATTATCCCTTTGGAACGAACTAAGTCAGGCAAGCCTTTATCCTCCAACTCTCCAAGTTGTTGTCTAGCTTAACCAACTAGCTCCGGGATATCCAACACAGATTTTTGGAGAAAGGGTGGTTCACAAGAAACCAACTTGATCACGAGCTCAACATAACAGTCAGGGAACAACCTGGTAATACTTCCGAGAAGATATTAGGAAAATCACGAACCACCGGTATGTTACTAAGCTCGAGAACAATCTTGCCTTTCAGGGCAAGACGATATGATCAAATGAGTGAGGACTTGACAAGATCCTAACTCATCAATCGAAGGGTGCACCAAAATAACGACTAGGTAGCACGATCAATCTTAGAATGGTGATTCAATAACCAACATACTAAGAATAAGATTATTGTCCATTAACTACCAAGCAATGGGGTTGCTAGGAGTATTGAGTTCACACATCATGATTCACTGGTCGGCACTCCGGCTGCAACAACACGGAACCGAGGAATGAAAAAGGATGGCGAGAAGTATCACTATGTCAAGAATTCACAAAAGGTGGTGCAATTCTCATGAAATTCTTGATATAAAGATGGTAATACTCCAAGGTAGAACAGAACAAAAGTTGGGTTAGCAACTTGATCTGCAGAGTACAACTACTTTGACCCAATCCTAGATATGGATGAGGTACTGGAGTTTGTTTCTCCTAGTCATTCCGCGATAGAATGGCTTGACGGACCACAAGAGTAATAGGCATCGATAAACGAACGCACGCATACTCTTGACTATCAATTGATAGACGAAGGTCAGTAGACAACTAAAGAGGGACAACTCAAAGGAACATATAACTTTCTGAGTTGTGGATACATGGGTTGGTATGCCGAACAAAGTTCAACATAATTCTTCCGGATAACCCATGCAGAAAGGTTGAGCTGGCAGAGTCATAATATAGCATGGAGAACTCATAGAGGGCCTGTTGTGATCTTTTGATCCAACAAACTTCTGCCATACTGGTTCATGGTATTTGGAAGAACGATATACCACGGACCTCGAGGACTATCGCAAAGGTTACTAATATACTAAAGGAACTAGCAACACTATCAACATGATGTAAGTAGGGTGAATATCGGGTTTAAGAACCCAGGAATAGAATACCTATTACTAAGTAGCATCACGGGATGCTTTCGAGAATAAAAGCCAGAATCATCACACTGGGATCACAAAACATTGCTAGATTACTAGGTGACTCCCTAAACACCTAGGGCCATAATAGTAACTCCAACATAATGTCAAGGCAATAGAATACCTCAACTCAACAATTAGTGTGATTGAGCTGGCATAAAGGAGCATCGAAACCAGAGGAAAAGGATTTTGCAAATGCATCAGACTATTTAGAAACCTGGAATGACTCGGACAGCATAACGGCTGTAAATGCTCAGAAAGGATTTGAGACATTCGCAAAAATGGTGGCATAACCACTCAGAAGCACAATATCAAGGTTTC
>NW_025235145.1:0-6428 GCF_018294505.1 Triticum aestivum | reverse complement strand
GGGGCCCGAAACAAGGCGGACCCAACTCGTCTTCTTCTTCCATCTCTAGGGATCAGTGAAGCCGGTCGATCCGGTGGCGGGCGTCATTTTCCCCGACTCCCTCTCGGCGGCCAAGGCGGTCGCCAAGAGTCAGATGATCAACAGGCGGCGGGGAGACTCGCCTTTCCCTGCGAGGAGGAGGAGGCGAACAGTCGTCCCGTCGTTCTACTGCTCTTCGGCGGTCGTCTCGGTCGCGCTCTATGGTAATGTGAGTCCGACTGTGGCTGACAGTTGGATCCTTGTCCTTTCTTCATCGAGCGCCGCCAGTCGGTGTTCGAGACGTCGCGCCTTGGTCTCGGCGAAGATCGTCGTTTTGCCGCTGCGGCTCCTCTGTGCGGCAGCTGGACTCGCTCCATCATCAGGCGGCGCTCTTCGCCCTCGAAATTGTCTAGCTCGTCCGTCACCGCCTGGGCAGCTCGAATGTTCTCCGCAGGCGTGGTGTACACAGGGCGACTTTCCCCGAACAAGTTGGCGATGGCTACGCCGTGCAGCTGGACCGCGCCGAGGCGGCTGGGCCCAGCTGGGGCTGGCGAGCCGCCAACAGCGCGATCCATCTCCCGCTGGTAGGCTTCTGACAAGCGTCTCATGCTAGCCAGCTTCTTCGCACCTTCGACGAGCTGAAGGCGGCACGCCTCCAACGTCTCCGCATCAGCGTCTTCCGGAATGGGCGCAGTCAGGTCTTGTAGCGCCGCGCCAAGTGGGTCATGCGCTCCTCCGCCGGGAGGCTCGTCATGACTAATGACGAGCACCTTGTTGACGGTGCTTCTGTCGCTCTCCGCGCAAGGGAGAGGTTCGTCGTAGACCACCACATTAGTGGGGAATGCGTCGAGCGACGTGGTGTCTGAGTCGACCAGCATCGGGTCGGTGGAGCCTACAGACTCCAAGTCCACGGCAGGCTCGCCGGATACGTGGAGTTGATCGAGGAGGCTCTCGGAGCCGCCCGTGCCTGCGTTGGATGCAGGTTTGTCGGAGAGGCGAACCTCGCCGACAAGTTCGGCGAGGCAGCTGGCTGCGCAGGCGATCTCAACGCCGTGCAGCGCGTCAGCATTGACTCTGTCTGGCGTGCCTAGCTGGCTGCGCTCGCCAGGGAGGAAAAGTGTTCCCGTCCAGAACAGGTCTCCGGACGACGGTGCACCAGGCCCCACGGTGGGTGCCAAATGTCGGGGGTTGGGTGCGACATATGCCAAAGGATGGCTTATCATGGTGGGGGCGAGTAGAACGTCGCCGGTGCCTGGAAACGGGATGAGGCGAAGACATGCACGCCGGTGAATCTTACCCAGCTTCAGGGCTCTCCGGGGAGATAATACCCCTACTGCTGCTCTGCGGGGTCTCCGCATGATCACTACGGCAAAGTGTTTACACAATTGCTCCTTGAGCTGTTTCCTGAAGGTAGGAGAAGGCAAGGCTAGCTCTCTCCTTCCTATATGGTCTGGTCTAGTGCTAATGGATTCCATCCCTTTGCATGGGTGCCCTGGGGGTTTAGATAGGCCTACCCCCCAGGGGTACAATGGTAATCCGGCTGGGCGCGGGCCCAGCCGTCAGTCTCCCTAGTCGCCATCTTATCCGCCGACTCCTAGGGCCCGTCGACTGGTGGGCCCCGCCGACTGGCTCGGTACGGAGCCGACTGGCCGCGTCCGCCGCGGGCGGGTCTTGCCGGCTTCAGATTACTGTAGCCGTGCTTCTAATGATGCGGGCTCGGTCATGGGGTCATGGCAACAGCTCCGCCGTCTGGCGGGCGATCACTGTTGTCATTCCCTGTCACATCTGGTTGATGGCGCGTGGGACCCGAGGGTGGAGCTGGCCGACTCCCAACGAGTTCGACTGGTGGCGCACTTGCCGTCTTCTGGGGTCCCGCTGGCTGGTGGGACCCGCTGCCCCAAGGTCGTACGGACAAGCCGTCGTGGGCGCAGGATTCGGTCCACCGGTACTGATGGCAGGGCTGGCATGGCAACAGTGCCACGCCGCACGGAGATCTCCGCGAGTACGGCGTACTGTAGCCATGCCTGCCTCTGGAAAGGGGCGGGAGCAGGCTTCACTGTAGCCACTCCCTGCCCTATCCCTCTTGATGAGGACAGGGGGTTTGTTGGAGTCGCGGGCCAACTCCCCAAGGCCGGCTTCTCGGGAAGCCGTCAGTCAAGAGATGGCTTATCCTGAAGTCGTTCCCGCGGCTCGTCTGCGAGTGGCTAGTTGGTTGCCTGGCTGCCGACTTGTCAGAAGGCGGCTCTTTGTCCTGGGGTCTTGAGGGGCGCAGCCTGCCCCGATGTCTTGAAAGGTTCTGGGACTCGGGTTAGCCTACCCATGGCCCATTACTCCGACAGTGAATAAAGGTATATTTGATATACAGGTTATTGATGTGTACTTTACTAGTGTTCATAGTAGCCCCTAGGTATTTGATACTAGTTTAGTTGCTAAGTGTCGGTGTCAAAGCTGGCCGATCTCGGGTAGGCGGTCCCGAACTGTGCGTCTAAGGATCAAAGGGAACCGGAGACAAGACACGATGTTTACCCAGTTTCGGGGCCTCTTAATGGAGGTAAAACCCTATGTCCTGCTTGATTGTATTTGATGAGTATAGGGGTTACAAGAGTCGATCTACCTCGAGATCATAATGGCTAAACCCTAGATGTCTAGGCTATATGATTTGTCTTAGCCTCTATGGACTAAACCCTCCGGTTTATATAGACACCGAAGGGGTCTAAGGTTGTACAGAGTCGGTTTACAGAGAAAGGAAATAATACATCCAAATGCTAAGCTTGCCATCCACGCAAACGAGAGTCCCATCCGGACACGGGGAAAGGTCTTCTGCCTTATATCTTCACGGCCCACCAGTTCGGCCCATATCAAATTGTCCGGACACCTGAGGACCCTTTAGTCCAGGACTCCCTCAGTAGCCCCTGAACCAGTCTTCAATGACGATGTATCCGGCTCGTTGATTGTCTTCGGCAGTGCAAGGTGGGTTCCTCCTTCGAATAAACCATAGTAGTCTTCTGAACAAGAGAATCGAATCCGGCTTTGTATAATAGTTACAACCCCCAACCACAGGGGCTAAGTACTTAAACAAAATAAGTTATGTCTACTGACAGCTTCTTTAGCAAGACGTTACGTCTGGCCTTATTATTATTTTGAACCGTTATTTGGCCTCCCGCTTTGCATCTCGAGGCGTGGCCTCCATTGACACGTCCTGTCAAAGCAGAGATCGTGTCCCCTTTTTGCAGGATTCTCATCAATACGGGTTTGGGTAATCCAACCGTGCCGTTCGCACGACCCCTTGGGAATAGGCGAGTTTTAAGGCTGGTGGGGGGCGCTTCATATTCACTGTCTATATAAGCGGATAAAGATCCCTTCTTTACCCCACGCCTTCCTCCTACCTCAGCCTTCCCGTCCTCGAGCTCTAGCGCACAAGCTCTCAGCCCTTTCCACCGCCCAACCCCTCCAACCATGGCCGGATCCGGATCGCAAGGCAAGTGGATGGCTTCCTCCATCACGGAGAGGAACATAAAGGAACTCCAGGAAGTAGGCTACTTGGCCGGGAACATTGCGCATCGGCTCCCTGCCAAAAAGCAGATCATCCCTACTCCGGAGTCCAATGAGAGGGTAGTGTTTATCCCTCACTTTCTCCTTGGACTAGGGTTTCCCCTCCACCCTTTTGTCTGCGGCCTCATGTTCCATTATGTGATAGATTTCCACGATCTAGCCCCAAATTCCTTTCTCCACATTTCGGTCTTCATCGTCGTGTGCGAGGCGCTCCTCTGTATCCCCCCCACTTCGGCCTATGGCTTAAGGTCTTCAACGTGAAGCCGAAGGTGGTTGATGGGCAGCATGCAGGCTGTGGAGGCGCCACGGTGAGCAAGCTTTCCAACATCACCTGGCCAAAAGGGGCCTTTGTGGAGACTGTCAAGATATGGCAGCAGGAGTGGTTCTACATCACTGAACCCCGCGGCGCCAACTGGGGCGGCCGCTCCTGAGTTTAGATCCGGACCCCCAATGCGGCTTGCATCATGGATTAACAAGGGCCTAGATTGGGCGTCGTCCAATGAGGTGATGACGCTGCAGAAGCGCATCAAAAATATGATGGAGAAGAACACCAGCCTTGCTGATGTGAGCCAAGTGATGCTTTTTCGCTGGATTCTCCCCTGCTAGAGCCGGCCTCTCCACAAGGGGAAATTCAATCCGGCTGGCCCTCGGACCCTGCGGCGATTCTTCGGCATGACACACGAAGAGATTTGGAAGCTGCTTTTCAAGGCCCAAAAGTCGTGGACGGAGAAAATTGAAGACATCGGCCTCGACTGCGCTCATCCGGCCTCTCTAGTAAGTTTTATGATTTCCGAACATAACTTCAGCTCGTAAATCAAAGGGTATGCTTAGTCTTCCATTCTCTCCTCAGGGCTGGACAAAGAAGGTGGAGCGGATCAAGTGTCCAGCTCCGATACCCAAAAACCCAACCATTCCCCTGCTAACGAGGATGCTGGTCCCGGCGCCGTACCAGGCGCCGGAGAAGAAGACCAAGAAGAAGGGCAAGGAGGCCAAAAGTGGCCTCCGCCGCAAAGGTACTTCGGACGTTACGTCTGGAGATACCGAAGCTCCCTCCTCCCACGAGGGGGATGAAGACGAGGAAGAGGAGGAGTGTCGGTGTCAAAACCGGCGGATCTCGGATAGGGGGTCCCGAACTGTGCGTCTAAGGCCGATGGTAACAGGAGGCAGGGGACACGATGTTTTACCCAGGTTCGGGCCCTCTTGATGGAGGTAAAACCCTACGTCCTGCTTGATTTTTTCTTGATGATATGAGTATTACAAGAGTTGATCTACCGCGAGATTGGAGAGGCTAAACCCTAGAAGCTAGCCTATGGTATGATTGTATGTTGTCCTATGGACTAAAACCCTCCGGTTTATATAGACACCGGAAAGGGCTAGGGTTACACAAGGTCGGTTACAAAGGATGAGATATACATATCCGTATTGCCTAGCTTGCCTTCCACGCCAAGTAGAGTCCCATTCGGACACGAGACGAAGTCTTCAATCTTGTATCTTCATAGTCTAATAGTCCGGCCAAAGGATATAGTCCGGCTGTCCGGAGACCCCCTAATCCAGGACTCCCTTAGTAGCCCCTGAACTAGGCTTCAATGACGATGAGTCCGGTGCGCAGTATTGTCTTCGACATTGCAAGGCGGGTTCCTCCTCCGAATACACCATGGAAGAATTTGAATACAAGGATAGTGTCCGACCCTGCAAAATAAGTTCCACATACCACCGTAGAGAGAATAATATTTCCACAAATCTAATCTGCTGACTTGTTTTGGTAACATGACATTATGCCATGGCCTGGTGATTATTCTAACCATTTCCTTCAACTAGCCCCGCACATAACGCGAGGCAGTTTTTTGACACGTCTTGTCAAAGCAGAGATCGTGTCCCCCATATTACGGGATTCTCATCAATACAAGCGTGGGTAACCCAACCGCGCCTAGGACTCCTAGATTTTAGGCAAGTCCCAAACGGCCATGAGGAGGACGCCTAATATTCACCCTCTTTATAAAGGGTCAAGGTTTTTACTTTTTTCCTCCCGTGCTTAATCGAATCCTTCCCCCGCCTCGAGTTCTAACACCCAAAGCCCAGGTCAGGTGCTTCGGACCTTCAATCATGTCTGGATCCAGCCTCCAGGTCCGGTGGATGCCCTCCTCCCTCATGGAAGAGGATATCAAGAAGTTGAGGGAGGCAAGTTACTTGACCGCTGAAGTCTCGCATCGGCTGCCCGCCCGAGGGCAGGTCGTCCCTACTCCCGAACCCAACGAAGATGTCCTGTTTTATACACATGTATACATAAAACATTCGTACGGGGATCCCGTCTCGGAGGGTGCTTTTGCCGCACAAAGTTCGTACGGGGATCAGCCCTCTAACGGGTCGTAAGTGATCAAAATTTACTTAATAGTAGAGATATTCTACCTTACTTCCGAGGAAAATGACCGAAGCGTTTATCTTGTAGTTCGGATCTTAGCCCTTCTCAACAGAGCTCGTCTTCAGGGGAGCTTCTTCCGGAGATGATGGAGAGCGAAGCGCCTCCCCCGGACTCCCCCGATCAAGAAGCGGGCGACCTTGAAGTATCGTCATAGAGGGCCTCTTCGGATCCGGTGAGGCCAGAAGATAATCCCATAGTCACCCGAAGTCCCCAGCATCTGGCTCTTGAAGAGGGTAGACAAAAGAGTCCGACACCGTCTGGTATGCGGTCGGACGCACTGAGGGATCGGCTGAAGCGAGCGACCATCTCGGAAGAACACCGTACGTTAATGGGTACAGTGATGGAAAGGATCTTGTCCGCCGAAAACGGGTTGCATGACGCATTTATGAGTCTACTAACGGGATTTGAGGTACGTAAAATGATATACCTTTGTGATGGT
>NW_025235144.1:0-6428 GCF_018294505.1 Triticum aestivum | reverse complement strand
GGGGCCCGAAACAAGGCGGACCCAACTCGTCTTCTTCTTCCATCTCTAGGGATCAGTGAAGCCGGTCGATCCGGTGGCGGGCGTCATTTTCCCCGACTCCCTCTCGGCGGCCAAGGCGGTCGCCAAGAGTCAGATGATCAACAGGCGGCGGGGAGACTCGCCTTTCCCTGCGAGGAGGAGGAGGCGAACAGTCGTCCCGTCGTTCTACTGCTCTTCGGCGGTCGTCTCGGTCGCGCTCTATGGTAATGTGAGTCCGACTGTGGCTGACAGTTGGATCCTTGTCCTTTCTTCATCGAGCGCCGCCAGTCGGTGTTCGAGACGTCGCGCCTTGGTCTCGGCGAAGATCGTCGTTTTGCCGCTGCGGCTCCTCTGTGCGGCAGCTGGACTCGCTCCATCATCAGGCGGCGCTCTTCGCCCTCGAAATTGTCTAGCTCGTCCGTCACCGCCTGGGCAGCTCGAATGTTCTCCGCAGGCGTGGTGTACACAGGGCGACTTTCCCCGAACAAGTTGGCGATGGCTACGCCGTGCAGCTGGACCGCGCCGAGGCGGCTGGGCCCAGCTGGGGCTGGCGAGCCGCCAACAGCGCGATCCATCTCCCGTTGGTAGGCTTCTGACAAGCGTCTCATGCTAGCCAGCTTCTTCGCGCCTTCGACGAGCTGAAGGCGGCACGCCTCCAACGTCTCCGCATCAGCGTCTTCCGGAATGGGCGCAGTCAGGTCTTGTAGCGCCGCGCCAAGTGGGTCATGCGCTCCTCCGCCGGGAGGCTCGTCATGACTAATGACGAGCACCTTGTTGACGGTGCTTCTGTCGCTCTCCGCGCAAGGGAGAGGTTCGTCGTAGACCACCACATTAGTGGGGAATGCGTCGAGCGACGTGGTGTCTGAGTCGACCAGCATCGGGTCGGTGGAGCCTACAGACTCCAAGTCCACGGCAGGCTCGCCGGATACGTGGAGTTGATCGAGGAGGCTCTCGGAGCCGCCCGTGCCTGCGTTGGATGCAGGTTTGTCGGAGAGGCGAACCTCGCCGACAAGTTCGGCGAGGCAGCTGGCTGCGCAGGCGATCTCAACGCCGTGCAGCGCGTCAGCATTGACTCTGTCTGGCGTGCCTAGCTGGCTGCGCTCGCCAGGGAGGAAAAGTGTTCCCGTCCAGAACAGGTCTCCGGACGACGGTGCACCAGGCCCCACGGTGGGTGCCAAATGTCGGGGGTTGGGTGCGACATATGCCAAAGGATGGCTTATCATGGTGGGGGCGAGTAGAACGTCGCCGGTGCCTGGAAACGGGATGAGGCGAAGACATGCACGCCGGTGAATCTTACCCAGCTTCAGGGCTCTCCGGGGAGATAATACCCCTACTGCTGCTCTGCGGGGTCTCCGCATGATCACTACGGCAAAGTGTTTACACAATTGCTCCTTGAGCTGTTTCCTGAAGGTAGGAGAAGGCAAGGCTAGCTCTCTCCTTCCTATATGGTCTGGTCTAGTGCTAATGGATTCCATCCCTTTGCATGGGTGCCCTGGGGGTTTAGATAGGCCTACCCCCCAGGGGTACAATGGTAATCCGGCTGGGCGCGGGCCCAGCCGTCAGTCTCCCTAGTCGCCATCTTATCCGCCGACTCCTAGGGCCCGTCGACTGGTGGGCCCCGCCGACTGGCTCGGTACGGAGCCGACTGGCCGCGTCCGCCGCGGGCGGGTCTTGCCGGCTTCAGATTACTGTAGCCGTGCTTCTAATGATGCGGGCTCGGTCATGGGGTCATGGCAACAGCTCCGCCGTCTGGCGGGCGATCACTGTTGTCATTCCCTGTCACATCTGGTTGATGGCGCGTGGGACCCGAGGGTGGAGCTGGCCGACTCCCAACGAGTTCGACTGGTGGCGCACTTGCCGTCTTCTGGGGTCCCGCTGGCTGGTGGGACCCGCTGCCCCAAGGTCGTACGGACAAGCCGTCGTGGGCGCAGGATTCGGTCCACCGGTACTGATGGCAGGGCTGGCATGGCAACAGTGCCACGCCGCACGGAGATCTCCGCGAGTACGGCGTACTGTAGCCATGCCTGCCTCTGGAAAGGGGCGGGAGCAGGCTTCACTGTAGCCACTCCCTGCCCTATCCCTCTTGATGAGGACAGGGGGTTTGTTGGAGTCGCGGGCCAACTCCCCAAGGCCGGCTTCTCGGGAAGCCGTCAGTCAAGAGATGGCTTATCCTGAAGTCGTTCCCGCGGCTCGTCTGCGAGTGGCTAGTTGGTTGCCTGGCTGCCGACTTGTCAGAAGGCGGCTCTTTGTCCTGGGGTCTTGAGGGGCGCAGCCTGCCCCGATGTCTTGAAAGGTTCTGGGACTCGGGTTAGCCTACCCATGGCCCATTACTCCGACAGTGAATAAAGGTATATTTGATATACAGGTTATTGATGTGTACTTTACTAGTGTTCATAGTAGCCCCTAGGTATTTGATACTAGTTTAGTTGCTAAGTGTCGGTGTCAAAGCTGGCCGATCTCGGGTAGGCGGTCCCGAACTGTGCGTCTAAGGATCAAAGGGAACCGGAGACAAGACACGATGTTTACCCAGTTTCGGGGCCTCTTAATGGAGGTAAAACCCTATGTCCTGCTTGATTGTATTTGATGAGTATAGGGGTTACAAGAGTCGATCTACCTCGAGATCATAATGGCTAAACCCTAGATGTCTAGGCTATATGATTTGTCTTAGCCTCTATGGACTAAACCCTCCGGTTTATATAGACACCGAAGGGGTCTAAGGTTGTACAGAGTCGGTTTACAGAGAAAGGAAATAATACATCCAAATGCTAAGCTTGCCATCCACGCAAACGAGAGTCCCATCCGGACACGGGGAAAGGTCTTCTGCCTTATATCTTCACGGCCCACCAGTTCGGCCCATATCAAATTGTCCGGACACCTGAGGACCCTTTAGTCCAGGACTCCCTCAGTAGCCCCTGAACCAGTCTTCAATGACGATGTATCCGGCTCGTTGATTGTCTTCGGCAGTGCAAGGTGGGTTCCTCCTTCGAATAAACCATAGTAGTCTTCTGAACAAGAGAATCGAATCCGGCTTTGTATAATAGTTACAACCCCCAACCACAGGGGCTAAGTACTTAAACAAAATAAGTTATGTCTACTGACAGCTTCTTTAGCAAGACGTTACGTCTGGCCTTATTATTATTTTGAACCGTTATTTGGCCTCCCGCTTTGCATCTCGAGGCGTGGCCTCCATTGACACGTCCTGTCAAAGCAGAGATCGTGTCCCCTTTTTGCAGGATTCTCATCAATACGGGTTTGGGTAATCCAACCGTGCCGTTCGCACGACCCCTTGGGAATAGGCGAGTTTTAAGGCTGGTGGGGGGCGCTTCATATTCACTGTCTATATAAGCGGATAAAGATCCCTTCTTTACCCCACGCCTTCCTCCTACCTCAGCCTTCCCGTCCTCGAGCTCTAGCGCACAAGCTCTCAGCCCTTTCCACCGCCCAACCCCTCCAACCATGGCCGGATCCGGATCGCAAGGCAAGTGGATGGCTTCCTCCATCACGGAGAGGAACATAAAGGAACTCCAGGAAGTAGGCTACTTGGCCGGGAACATTGCGCATCGGCTCCCTGCCAAAAAGCAGATCATCCCTACTCCGGAGTCCAATGAGAGGGTAGTGTTTATCCCTCACTTTCTCCTTGGACTAGGGTTTCCCCTCCACCCTTTTGTCTGCGGCCTCATGTTCCATTATGTGATAGATTTCCACGATCTAGCCCCAAATTCCTTTCTCCACATTTCGGTCTTCATCGTCGTGTGCGAGGCGCTCCTCTGTATCCCCCCCACTTCGGCCTATGGCTTAAGGTCTTCAACGTGAAGCCGAAGGTGGTTGATGGGCAGCATGCAGGCTGTGGAGGCGCCACGGTGAGCAAGCTTTCCAACATCACCTGGCCAAAAGGGGCCTTTGTGGAGACTGTCAAGATATGGCAGCAGGAGTGGTTCTACATCACTGAACCCCGCGGCGCCAACTGGGGCGGCCGCTCCTGAGTTTAGATCCGGACCCCCAATGCGGCTTGCATCATGGATTAACAAGGGCCTAGATTGGGCGTCGTCCAATGAGGTGATGACGCTGCAGAAGCGCATCAAAAATATGATGGAGAAGAACACCAGCCTTGCTGATGTGAGCCAAGTGATGCTTTTTCGCTGGATTCTCCCCTGCTAGAGCCGGCCTCTCCACAAGGGGAAATTCAATCCGGCTGGCCCTCGGACCCTGCGGCGATTCTTCGGCATGACACACGAAGAGATTTGGAAGCTGCTTTTCAAGGCCCAAAAGTCGTGGACGGAGAAAATTGAAGACATCGGCCTCGACTGCGCTCATCCGGCCTCTCTAGTAAGTTTTATGATTTCCGAACATAACTTCAGCTCGTAAATCAAAGGGTATGCTTAGTCTTCCATTCTCTCCTCAGGGCTGGACAAAGAAGGTGGAGCGGATCAAGTGTCCAGCTCCGATACCCAAAAACCCAACCATTCCCCTGCTAACGAGGATGCTGGTCCCGGCGCCGTACCAGGCGCCGGAGAAGAAGACCAAGAAGAAGGGCAAGGAGGCCAAAAGTGGCCTCCGCCGCAAAGGTACTTCGGACGTTACGTCTGGAGATACCGAAGCTCCCTCCTCCCACGAGGGGGATGAAGACGAGGAAGAGGAGGAGTGTCGGTGTCAAAACCGGCGGATCTCGGATAGGGGGTCCCGAACTGTGCGTCTAAGGCCGATGGTAACAGGAGGCAGGGGACACGATGTTTTACCCAGGTTCGGGCCCTCTTGATGGAGGTAAAACCCTACGTCCTGCTTGATTTTTTCTTGATGATATGAGTATTACAAGAGTTGATCTACCGCGAGATTGGAGAGGCTAAACCCTAGAAGCTAGCCTATGGTATGATTGTATGTTGTCCTATGGACTAAAACCCTCCGGTTTATATAGACACCGGAAAGGGCTAGGGTTACACAAGGTCGGTTACAAAGGATGAGATATACATATCCGTATTGCCTAGCTTGCCTTCCACGCCAAGTAGAGTCCCATTCGGACACGAGACGAAGTCTTCAATCTTGTATCTTCATAGTCTAATAGTCCGGCCAAAGGATATAGTCCGGCTGTCCGGAGACCCCCTAATCCAGGACTCCCTTAGTAGCCCCTGAACTAGGCTTCAATGACGATGAGTCCGGTGCGCAGTATTGTCTTCGACATTGCAAGGCGGGTTCCTCCTCCGAATACACCATGGAAGAATTTGAATACAAGGATAGTGTCCGACCCTGCAAAATAAGTTCCACATACCACCGTAGAGAGAATAATATTTCCACAAATCTAATCTGCTGACTTGTTTTGGTAACATGACATTATGCCATGGCCTGGTGATTATTCTAACCATTTCCTTCAACTAGCCCCGCACATAACGCGAGGCAGTTTTTTGACACGTCTTGTCAAAGCAGAGATCGTGTCCCCCATATTACGGGATTCTCATCAATACAAGCGTGGGTAACCCAACCGCGCCTAGGACTCCTAGATTTTAGGCAAGTCCCAAACGGCCATGAGGAGGACGCCTAATATTCACCCTCTTTATAAAGGGTCAAGGTTTTTACTTTTTTCCTCCCGTGCTTAATCGAATCCTTCCCCCGCCTCGAGTTCTAACACCCAAAGCCCAGGTCAGGTGCTTCGGACCTTCAATCATGTCTGGATCCAGCCTCCAGGTCCGGTGGATGCCCTCCTCCCTCATGGAAGAGGATATCAAGAAGTTGAGGGAGGCAAGTTACTTGACCGCTGAAGTCTCGCATCGGCTGCCCGCCCGAGGGCAGGTCGTCCCTACTCCCGAACCCAACGAAGATGTCCTGTTTTATACACATGTATACATAAAACATTCGTACGGGGATCCCGTCTCGGAGGGTGCTTTTGCCGCACAAAGTTCGTACGGGGATCAGCCCTCTAACGGGTCGTAAGTGATCAAAATTTACTTAATAGTAGAGATATTCTACCTTACTTCCGAGGAAAATGACCGAAGCGTTTATCTTGTAGTTCGGATCTTAGCCCTTCTCAACAGAGCTCGTCTTCAGGGGAGCTTCTTCCGGAGATGATGGAGAGCGAAGCGCCTCCCCCGGACTCCCCCGATCAAGAAGCGGGCGACCTTGAAGTATCGTCATAGAGGGCCTCTTCGGATCCGGTGAGGCCAGAAGATAATCCCATAGTCACCCGAAGTCCCCAGCATCTGGCTCTTGAAGAGGGTAGACAAAAGAGTCCGACACCGTCTGGTATGCGGTCGGACGCACTGAGGGATCGGCTGAAGCGAGCGACCATCTCGGAAGAACACCGTACGTTAATGGGTACAGTGATGGAAAGGATCTTGTCCGCCGAAAACGGGTTGCATGACGCATTTATGAGTCTACTAACGGGATTTGAGGTACGTAAAATGATATACCTTTGTGATGGT
>NW_025235143.1:0-6428 GCF_018294505.1 Triticum aestivum | reverse complement strand
CGCTCATGTACGCGCGTGCGTGTGGGCCTCCAGCCGGCCCAGCCCAGCTCTCTCCAGCGCCGGCCTGCCCAGTTCCCTCGCCTCCGGGGCCAGATCCACAGTAGGCCCAGCGCGCCCGGCCAGCCCCGCTGGCCTGCTCCACCGCGCCCTCCCGCGGGCTGCCTTCCCGTCTGGGCCGAGCCCAAGGGTGAGCCACCCCCAGCGCCTCTTGTTTTTTTACTGTTGGCCCAGCCGGTTTCGGCTCGTGATGTTTTTTTTCCGGCCAGGACGATTTTATCTATTTATCCGGGAATCAACGATTTAGAGAAAAGTCCTTGCACTTCATGCATTTAATATCTCACAAACTGTGCATCGGATTAAAATAATTTATATATGTAAAATGCTCGGAATTTTGTGTAGATTAATAATATGCCATTTTCATCTATGTTAAAAATGTTTAACATGCTGTTTGTGTTTATTTTGCATAATGCCATGCTAAAATGATTTATTCCATACCTAAATAACCGTAGCTCCATTTTAAATAAACTTTATATGTAAATGGGGTGGAAAAATGCCTAGTTTAACATGGTCCACTATATTTTACTGTTTAACAACAATAAAATTGTGTTTAGGGCAGAACAATACCGAATCTAAAATATGCATATGGGGATTTTCCGGACTTGTTGTTTGTTGTTTCCGGCCTCATTTAAACTTGCCTAGATAGGTAGTTTCATTATGTTTCACCTCTTGCCATGTTTAACAACATTTAATATTGTTGGGTACATAACCGAGATCAAACTAAATAATTGCATGTGGTGTTTTGTCAATATGCAACTCGTTGCATATTGATCTCCACTTAACTTGTAGTATTGTTTGTTGCACTTGCCATGTCATGCCTCTTTAAACCGGACATGCATCATACTTGTTTGTGCATCATGCCATGTTTATGCTTGTGCATTTACCGTGTTGTTTGTTTCTTTCCGGTGTTGCTTCTTAGTTCCGGTAATGTTGCGATTGTGAGGATTCGTTCGACTACTTCCGCTTGTCTTCTTCATGGATTCGTTCTTCTTCCTAGCGGGATTTCAGGCAAGATGACCACTACCCTGGATCTCAATACTATCATTGCTATGCTAGTTGCTTCGTTCTATCGCTATGCTGTGTTACCTATCTGTTACTCATCAAGCCATCCCAAAATTTCCATGAACCTCTAACCTTTGACACCCTTCCTAGCAAACCATTGCTTGGCTATGTTACCGCTTTGCTCAGCCCCTCTTATAGCGTTGCTAGTTGCAGGTGAAGTTGAAGATTGCTCCATGGTGGACAGGATTTTGGTTGGGATATCACAATATCTCTTATATTATTAATGCATCTATATATTTGGTAAAGGGTGGAAGGCTCGGCCTTATGCCTGGTGTTTTGTTCCACTCTTGCCGCCCTAGTTTCCGTCATACCGGTGTTATGTTCTCGGATTTTGCGTTCCTTACGCGGTCGGGTGATTTATGGGACCCCCTCGACAGTTCGCTTTGAATAAAACTCCTCCAGCAAGGCCCAACCTTGGTTTTACCATTTGCCTCACCACCACCTATATTTCCCTTGGGAGTAATTAACCCAAGGGTCATCTTTATTACAGCCCCCCCCCCGGGCCAGTGCTTGTCTAAGTGTTGGTCCGAACTAGAGCCCTTTGCAGCGCCCCCTCAGGGAAACTTGAGGTCTGGTTTTAGTTGTACGGATTGCTCATCCGGTGTTTCCCTGAGAACGAGATATGTGCAGCTCCTATCGGGATTGTCGGCGCATCGGGCGGTCTTGCTAGTCTTGTATTACCATTGTCGAAATCTCTTGTAAACCGGGATTCCGAGTCTGATCGTGTCTTCCTGGGAGAAGGTCTATTCCTTCATTGATCGCGAGAGCTTCTCATGGGCTAAGTTGGGACACCCCTGTAGGGTATAATCTTTCCAGAGCCGTGCCTACGGTTATAGGCTGATGGGAATTTGTTAATGTCTTGTTGTAGATAACTTTACACCAGATCCGAATTAAAACGCATCAACCGTGTGTGTAGGCGTGATGGTCTCTTTTCGGCGGAGTCCGGGAAGTGAACACGGTTTCTGGGTTATGTTTGACGTAAGTAGGAGTTCAGGATCACTTCTTGGTCATTACTAGCTGACGACCATTCCGCTTGCTCTCTTCTCGCTCTTATTTGCGTATGTTAGCCACCATATATGCTTAGTCGCTGATGTAGCCTCACCACTTTGCCCCTTCCTTTCCTATTAAGCTTTGCTAGTCTTGATACCCATGCTAATGGGATTGCTGAGTCCTCATGGCTCACAGATTACTACAACAACAGTTGTAGGTACAGGTTTACGCGATGATCATGACGCGAGAGCGATGCTTGCTTGTCTTGTAGTTCTTCTTCTACTTCTTCTTCGATCAGGGATAGGTTCTAGGTCGGCAGCCTTGGCTAGCAGGGTGGATGTCGTTTGAGTTTCTGTTTGTGTTTCATCCGTAGTCGGATGATGCTCTGATGTATCGTGATGTTGTATTCGTGTCGCATTGTATGCCTTATGTATGTATCCCCATCTATTATGTAATGTTGATGTAATGATATCCACCTTGCAAAAGCATTTCAATATGCGGGTCTATCCTTGGTGGGACCTTCGAGTTCTTTTTGGATAGGGTCGCATATTGGGCGTGACAAGTTGGTATCAGAGCCTCGACCGACCATAGGAGCCCCCTTGATTGTTGGTCGTTGTTGAGTCTAGAAGAAAACTATTTTGAGTCTTACGATTATATATATCGGAGAGTAGGAATTCTTTTTACTCCTCAGCCCCTTCGTCGCTCTGGTGAGGTCTCCTGACATAGATGTTTTGACTTTCCTCTCCTCAAATTTCACTAAAAAAAATTTAGGATCACGCGGGTATCTTGGAATCGTTCCGATGGTTTTGTGACGAGAACATTTTTCTTGGTGCCTCCTGTCTATTTATGTGGCATTGACCCGGGGAGTTGAGCTCCGAGGTGTTGTCGTCACAATTTTATCGTTACAGCTCTAGAATACCTGAGTTTTGCCGACATCGAAAATCTCTTTTATGCAGTTGTTGGTGAGATAACCTCGACGTCACCCAGTACTGGGGAGTTCAGGAGTATTGCCATAGCTCGTATAACGGATGCTTTTCGAAGGTTGAGGTACACGATTTCCAAAGGTTTCTTGGTTATGTGTTGACGGATGGATACAGCTTGGATGTAGGTATTGTTAGTTTGGGTGAGATATATATTGCTTCCCCTGTATCCCCAACACCAGATTGCATAACCAGAAAGTTTCGGGAGTTTTATAGGTGGGAATTCAAGTAGCTCCTAGAATATCTTTTCGACAGATGCATGATATGAGATTGGGGTTTGACGTCTAGTGGTCCGCCTTTCCATGGTCGTTTTTACAGTGGTATCGTTGTGTCTTAAAGAACCCTTGGCTATGCTGGTTCGGGGACACTTCGTATGTCATGTGCACTGCCTTGTACATGATGGTGCTGTACAATCGAGCCCGTGTGGGCCCCACCACAAAAACTTCGGACGAAATCTCTATCATATGTATTTGTTCCGGCTTATTCTGCAAGCCAAATCCTTTGTTTTGTTTCATTTGTGGTATTCGAGTTGCTTCGAAGTCAAATGTTGAATCCATACCTTTCCTAAATGGTTTTCTCATATTGCTATGTGAATACTAATCCTTCTTGATCATCGAGATCGTCATGTTAATTCTTTTCCAACCTGTGCATTTCTCTTCGAGATGATCCCATCATTCTCCCCATCCACAAGATCAATTCTAAGTTTTCTCAACGGTGTTTGTTCCATTTTCCCCAAGATGCCTTTGTTTTCCCACCCACCCACCGTTTTTCTTCAAGGACTCAGATATCTTAATCAAGTATCCATCTTATGGATGTGAAGTCCCTTCATTCTTTTCTTTCAATGATCTGATCCGGTGATCCCTCGTGAAGATGCTCACGAGCTTCAAGTTCATCATCCTTCATTTTTTTCTTCTCCAGTGGATCCAATTCAAGCTTTCAGTGTTGATCATATTCTTTTCCTCGTGTCAAATGCTTTTTCATACCGGTGCACCTCTTAATCTTTCACTTCTCGCTATTCATTTGTTCTAGAGTGCTGAAGATATCTCAGAAGATTTGTGTTTCCATTCTTAATCCGTTGAATCTATTTGGAGATCATTATCTCATTCAAGCTATTTAATTCAACCGGTGCAATCTCTCTTTAAAATCATTTCCAACGGTGTTTTCTTTTTAGTGGGCCCTAACCCACAGGTCTTTTCCCTGGATCTTACCTGACTCTTCTAATTATTCTGGAGTCATTCCTAATTCTTTTCAAGTTTGACGTAAGGATGAATTTTCATCAGTCATATTCTTTCTTCAAGATCGCTTTCAAAATATTTTCATCGTTGGTTCAACCTTTCTAATTTTCTCCCGGAGTATCTCAACAATTCATGGTGGTGTTTCCCATCGTCATTCTCAACATTTGAAGACCAAAGAAGAGTTTTCCTCCAAATCTTATACGTTCTCTCAAAGATTCGTGATTCTAGCTTGATGCCATCCTCTCGTAATTGTTTTCGATTGTGACAATTCTTTTCACCCATTCGGAGCATTTCATGAGTTGTTTCCATTTCTTTCCTCCGAAGGCCATCATGTCATAATTCCTCATTCTCAATCTTCAGCTCTCGTTATCCAAATCTTATCGGTACACTGCTCAAGTATTCTCTAATCAGCTCATGATCTCTTCGTTCTCTTGTATCAAATCCCCTCAAGTATCTTCATTCATTTTCCAATTCTTCCTGGTGAATTGTGCCCTTACTACTTTCATTTTCAATTCTTACGGTGGTTCGTTCAAGATTTCTCTTCCTCCGTCATTGTATCAATTCATTCATTCATTCGTTCTTTTCAATCCCACCGGTGGTTCCATCAATACCTTCTCAAGTTTACGCTATATCTCTCTTAATCCTTTCTACGAGAATAAGTAGTATGCCAAATCTGTTGCTTGTCATCAATTTAAATTGGTGAAGGATACGCATAACGTAATTCTTATTCTTCTTTCATCCAAGTGATTAATCCTTTCCTTCGGAGTTTGTTCAGGAGGAATAAATTCTTGGTTTCTTGTTGTTCATTTTTCTTCCGGAGTTCCAAGTTTTCCGCTTTATCTTATCACGAAGCTTCATCTAAATCATCGCAAGGTTTCACCTTGTGTTTTCAACCTCTATTTCTTTCTATCATCCTTTTATTACCAGAGTTCTTCATGGAAGATCTACATGATGGTTCATCAAGGATTCTATTCATTTTTCAATTGTTCTTCAAGATTTCTCTCGAAGTTATGACCCGCCAAGCTATACTCTAAAATAAACATGGTGGTCAACAGATGTTTTGTCTTGAGGAGTTCAAGTATTCTTCATCTTGCATTTCGAAGTGCAATTCGTTCTACCTTATCTTTTGAGGTGGTGTTATATCATTCTGGACAATTTCCATTCATGTTTCTCGATTCACATGTTGTCAAGAATGGGGTATTTTAAATCCATCAATCTCTTCTTTGGAGTTATCTTGGGTTATATTTCACCTAAAGCTTTCTCTAAGGAATGTTGCTATTTGTGGTGCTTATCAATGATCTGAGTTTTCTCCTATCCTCTCGGCGAAAGAAGTTTCCATCTCTTCTTTGATCTCAAACAAGCAATTGTTTTTCGTTAGTGGCAGAATGTCGCCTCATAATGTTGAGATGTTTCCATAAGCCCACTACAAGCTTATTCTTTTCGTTGTTGGTTTTCCAACAACTCCGTTATAACCTTCTTGGAAGGATGCTTTCCAAGCTCATTTGTGGTAGAAGTTGGCATTTTCTCCTACATTCTGTTATTGCAATGATCTATCTTCTATTCTTTCTTTCGGAGGCATTGTGATGTTGCTCTTTTCACTCGTCATCTCGAATTATTAGGATCGTGTTCTTTTCATGTTTATCCATTTAACCGGAGTGTTGTGTCATCTCTTCAAGTTCTTTTCATCTTATCAAGTTTTCCTTCTTCTTTCAGTCGGAGTGCTGCCCAAATTATATCATTCTTATTCATTCTTATCTCGTTTCAACCAGAGTGGTTTCAATTCCTTCTTGTCCATTGTGCTCGTCATTCATGTCTTCGCAACCTTCAAGTTCTCGTAATGTTCCTTGTTCCTCTTTTCTAACGGATTGTTTGCAATCTCGTTCATCTCTAATTGCTCAACCTCTCAAGGTTTGTGGTTTCACTCATTGGTCGAAGAAGCAACTTAGTTTTACCGCTTATCTTCCTCTTCCTTTTCCCTCCGGTGCCATCCTAGATCTCGGGACGAGATCCTCTCGTAGTGGTGGAGTGTTGTAACGCCCCGGATACAACTTTCCATATTCGTAACTCCAACTCTTGCCTTTTCCGGAGATGCGATATGTTATTT
>NW_025235142.1:0-6428 GCF_018294505.1 Triticum aestivum | reverse complement strand
TTTTTTTTTCTTTTTTGTACCTTACATGCTATTTCACTTGACTGAGACTTGGTTAGTCTCAGATGACTTAGACCTAGCCACACTCATTTCCTTTACTTTGAGCGTAATACAAGTCGTTTAGGACATGACATGGTTTTGAAGATGGTACGTATTGTTACTGTTAATTTATTGTCTTGCATAAAAATGATTTACAATATAACTTTGGAGTTTGTGATAAATATAGTAATATCAATTTTTAGATTTTAAATGCATGTAACCTTTCTTTATAGATGCCCTAACTTTAAAGTCCTTTACCGATCAAGCATAACATATTTCACTTCTATTTCATCAGTTTGGCTAAAGAATACTAAAAGCGCACAAAATAGACATGAGAATAAGAAGGGAACATCCAATTCCTGGAACATATTTATGGGTCTCTCTACCACTATCTAAATAAATAGCTATTCTTCATGTCATCTTTGTTAAAAATACTTGAAACATCCATGGTTGATCCCTCAGACAAAATAGTAGAAAAATACATCCTCGACATATAAAGTAGCAGTTAACAACCATGGTAGTGATTAGTTACACTATTTCATAAGTAAAGGAGTCCATTTTTTCCTGCGACGATATATGACACTACTGGATAAAAATAAAATGAAGTGTACAATTTGTCATCAGCTCCTGCATTGTAGAGTAGTAATAATCTAGGTTACCAAATCAAGGATGCAAACATTTATGGTGATGTGAGGAACCATGGTTACAACTAAATAGTTTGGATTTTTTAACATGCATACTGTACCCACTTGGACTTACATTAAGATCAAACTGCACAATAAGTCTCATGCCAATTGGTGTGTTGTTCTGTCGGAAGTTAGATGATCTTTAGTATGGCATCTGCATGAAATCCAAAAATAAATAAATTAAAACATGAATCAATATTATATCAAAACACACATATTAAACACATCAGTAAATCAACTGTATAGTGATAAAACAATTACGAAAATATTTATTGAGAGGAACAACATCGGATATGCTAAATATTCCAGAGTCAAGGGGAATATCAACCACAAAAAAATGCCACCTTCTGAAAATAATAACCAATCTATTATTAACTAACTCACATCAATCTCGTATATCTGGCTGATGCTGAAGAATATACATGCATTAAGGAGGAAAATAATATAAATGTTTCTAAAAGAATGTATGTTCGCATGCATTTTGAGTATACCTGTTGTTTCCTCTTCTTCTTCGAATTATTCAGTATGCCCGGCACATCTTATTCAGAGGAAAATAAATAGAGCGCAATTCACATTTATTGCAACAGAAGTTGGCGACAGGATGAGCATAGAGCATATGTAAAAATTAACTACATGTTAACTAAATATTCTTAAGTTGACACAAAACTTGTCTAAAAAAGTCGAGTTATAAAAAAAATAATCGATGTATTATTATAATCTCAGAGTGATGTGGTATATTTGGTATATACTATTTTTTTACCTTTTTAATAGATAAATTACCTTGCATGTTGTCTGTGCACGTAATAAACTTATCTCATGTATAAAACATATGCTGATGTGCAGAAGCTATATAACGATACTTACATGAAAATAAAATATATGTCAAAATGATTAGCTGTGATTCATAGATAAATTACTTTGTTTATTATGTCTTATTTTATATCTTCAAATGATGTGCTACATGCTATTATTTTCACTTTTTTAAATGAAAATTATTTTGCTTGTTGCCTCTGCCCTTATTGATGAACTTATCCCTTTGATAAAAATGTGAAGAGAAGACATGTGCATAAGCTAAATAATGATATACACGATTCACAGCACTGCTTGAAGGATGCAGCTGGTAATAAAATATATGTCAAAGAAATTATCCACGATTCACAGCACTGCTTGAAGGATGCAGCCGGTAATATGTAGTCAATTCAAAACAGTATGTATTTCCTTTGAGAGGAAAATCAAGTAAATGCATGCAAATATGTGTTCCCGTGAGCTATATTAGTATACCATGCAAACTGTTTCTTGCGAAATCAAGTCATGCCCATTTTCCCTCCTTTTTGCTATGTGCATCTAGGCAAATATGGGTTTTTCGACATAACAACTTGCTTTTTGTAATACTAAAATTCCGTGCGGCACTTTTTTTTTCATATTGCCATATAGATATATAAATACTCCCTCCGTCCGAAAATACTTGTCGTAGAAATGCATAAAAACGGATGTATCTAGAACTAAAATACGTCTAGATACATTCATTCCTCCGACAAGTATTTCCGGACGGAGGGAGTAGAAATGATCTCCCTGTGCACAATACTCTGAAAGAAAAGTTGAATCAAACAATTGCATGCGGCATGCAGACCTCTTTTTATGTCACTGATTGGGTCTCCTGTATGTAATACCTAGGGGGAAAGGACTAATCAGTGAACACATTTTTTTTTTGAAGATCATATATTGCACTGTATAAACAGAGAAAGAGATGCTGCTTGTTACATACATATACATGTTCCTAGCAAGATCAGTTGGGGCTTGTGCAGATGGCAAGTCGTCTTGGCCCATGTCGCCGGCGTACATGCATGACAGTTTGCATGAAGGAGTGGTTCCCATCAAGGTAATATGTTGATCTACAAATGATTTGAGGTGCATGATGCATATCCATGCTCATGTTCGTATTTCATCTGTATGATGATTGGAGGGAGGGTGAGCGTGAGAGTTTTAGGGAGTAAGGAATCGAGGGAACCGCTGTCGCTGGCTGAAGGTATACCTTGATGGCCGTGGATCTTCACGTCTCCTTGGCTCATCCATGAGGAATCGCTGGCCGGCCGCCGGGCATCTTCACGTTGATTTGGCTCATCCATGAGGAATCGCTGGCCGGCCGCCAGGCAGGGCATACGTACGTATCACTGGCCGCCCAGAGAGCATCTTCACGTAGACTTGGCTCATCCATGAGGAATCTCTCGCCGGCCGCCGGGCAGGGACTACGTAGGTCACATATACTACATGATTTAGGTTTAGCGGATGAGAAGGTTTCCCTGTGGTGGCATAGGTGGGTAATTTCACAACTTCATAAAAAATCTATTGGTTGTCCTTTATCAAATTTACTAAATCAATGGCTAGATATTTCTGAAATTTTCTAGTTTATTATTCTTTTTTTCTTCTGGTTTCCACGTGGTGGCATAGGTGGGTAATTCCCAAACTGCGTAAAAGACCTATTGGTTGTCATTTGCTTAATTTACTAAATCAACGGCTAGATGTTTCTAATTTATGTGGATTTTTCTAGTTTCTTCTCTTTTTTATGGTTAGCCCATTAATTACTTTTTATATATAATAGATTCTACCATAAATGAATCTTAGAGAACGAAAACAAAACGAACTGAATGAGCAATCACATAAATATCTAGAGGATGCATTACTGCAAATGCAAGGAACATTGAATCAAAATGACAGGCGGACGATGCCACAAGAATTAAATCAAGTTCAAATGTAGTATACAAAAATTCGAACAAAACACTTTACCGACTATACACTGCACAATCAGCCAAGAATACTCCAAATTGACAATCAGCTTTGCACTACTCCAACTTAACACAAGAATGTAGATTACCTCGGATAACAAATAAATTACTAACCTAAAACAAACAAAAAGACAGTTCATAGCTTAAGCATCACATGCATCAAACTCCCAATTCTCAGGCCCATAAATCATTAGTCATCGCAACATTGAGTGGTCCAATTAATACATGATTTCTTATAATTACGAGTCACAATATAAGATGAGCATTAAAAAAACAATAATATAAGATGGGTCATATAATGGCAGTACGATTTGCAGCACGCTCTTACAAAACATTGCTGAAAAAAGTAAAAAAGACCTACTTAAAATGATATGCATTTATCCCTCTTCAAGTTCAATCATTTGCTGCAAATTATCGTCACTGAACGTGGGACATCATCAAAGAATGGAAACCTAACCAATAAGCAACATAGCATATATTACAATCTATTACGACTGCTACTTCTCCAGTGTTCTTCTATTTTTCTCAAGATATCAAAGTATGCACTGGGCATCACAAACACAAATATAGAAATCCTCTATCCTCTCCATGGTTGCTGCTGAAGCTTCAGCCACTACTGGACCATTGGCGGCAAATGTAATAAATCCATCAGTTTTATTGTTGCTCAGCTGAAAAACAGTTTTGCTAGGCCACACGTAGAAGTTGCACTCTGCCATATATATCTCCAGCTCGCGCATGACAAAAATCACTTCCAGTAATGTGGTTGGTGGTGCTGATCACTATGTGGACAAGTTATCACAGCGGCCCATCACTTTTGTCCAGATTCAGCCCGGGCCCTTGCCCTGGTCCGATAAACTCCTCTTTCATTCGTATTATTGCTGTTATTGACTATGTCGCTCAAAAAATACCAGCAAATTGTGCTTTGTGGAGATCCGAGAACGACACCCATAAGTCCAGGAACACCTTCTGCGTGCATCGACACCGCATTGTTCCTCCCGACAAAGACGGAGTATCCTCCCAGGTCAGACACGGCGTCCCAACATGGCCGTCGCCGGGGATCACATAAAAATATGAAGGCGGGATAATAATATGTTGGATAATAATATAAAGCATAAAGCAACATGTTCAAGTAGAGGGTACAGCGGGATGCGGGAGAGTGGACCGCTGAACATAGAAAGGGGAAGGTGATGGAGATGTTGGTGAAGATGATGGCGGTGTTGGTGAAGATCGCGGTGATGATGATGGCCCTCGGCGGCGTTCCGGCGCCACCGGAAGCAAGGGGGAGAGGGCCCCCTTCTTCTTCTTCTTCTTCCTTGACCTCCTCCCTAGAAGGTAGAAGGGTCATCTCTCTGTTTCTGCGAGAGCCCCTCCGAGATTGGATCATCTCTCTGTTTCTGCGTTCTCAGATTCTGCCCATTCATCGTTTCTTTTATATCTGGAGATCCGTAACTCCGATTGGGGTGAATCTTTCGCCCAGATTTTTCTCGTAAAATTACCTTTCTTGTGGCAAAAGAAGAGCGTCAACCTCCTTACGGGTAGCCCAGGAGAGTGCCAGGCGCGCCCAGGGGGTGGGTGCGCCCCCCTATCCCCTGGCCACCTCGGACACCGTTTCGCGTTGATTCTTCCTTCGGAAAATCTCAAATATTCCAAAATAATTCTCCGTCCATTTTTATCCCATTTGGATTCCGTTTGATATTGGGTTTCTGCGAAACATAAAACATGCAACAAACAGGGACTGGCACTGGGCACTGGATCAATATGTTAGTCCCAAAAATAATATCAAAAGTTGCCAAAAGTATATGAAAGTTGAAGAATATTGCCATGGAACAATCAAAAATTATAGATACGATGGAGACGTATCAACAGCCTGCCCGAAAACTCCATCGGCAGTTGGGAGAACCTGGAAGATGCCTTCCTTGACAACTTCCAAGGTACCTATGTCTGACCTCTGGATGCCGACGACTTAAGTCACATAATCCAACAGCCCAGAGAGTCAGCTAGGAAATTCTGGACTAGGTTCTTAACTAAAAAGAACCAAATCGTCAATTGTCCGGATGACGAAGCCCTAGCGGCCTTCAAACACAACATCTGTGACGAATGGCTTGCCCGACACCTCGGCCAAGAAATGCCGAAGTCCATGGCAGCCCTTACGACGCTTATGACCCTCTTTTGTGCGGGCGAAGATAGCTGGCTAGCTCGTAGCAACAACAACTCAAGTAAGCGTGGCACTTCTGAAGCCAGAGATGGCAACGGCAAGCCCTGACGCAGCAGACACAAGCGTCGAAACAACGGTGACAACACCGAAGACACGGCAGTCAACTCCGAATTCAGCGGCTCCAAGTCCGGTCAGCGGAAGAAGCCATATAAAAAAAGCAATCCGGGCCCGTCCAATTTGGACCGCATACTCGATCGTCCATGCCAAATCCACATCGCTCCTCATAAACTAGCCAACCATACTAACAGAGAATGCTGGGTGTTTAAACAGGCCGGCAAATTAAATGCCGAACACAAGGAGAAGGAGGCGCAAAGTGAGGATGATGACGAGGAGCCCCGGCCACCGAACACAGGGGGTCAGAAGAAGTTTGCTCGCCAAGTCAAAACGGTGAACATGATATACGCTACCCATATCCCCAAGAGGGAGCGGAAGCGTGCGCTCAGGGACGTCTACGCGGTGGAGCCAGTCGCCCCAAAATTTAACCCATGGTCGTCCTGCCCGATCACTTTTGATCGTTGTCGGTGTCAAAACCGGCGGATCTCGGGTAGGGGGTCCCGAACTGTGCGTCTAGGCGGATGGTAACAGGAGACAAGGGACACGATGTTTTACCCAGCTTCGGGCCCTCTTGATGGAGGTAAAACCCTACGTCCTGCTTGATTAATATTGATGATGTGTGTTACAAGAGTGGATCTACCACGAGATCAAGGA
>NW_025235141.1:3765-6429 GCF_018294505.1 Triticum aestivum | reverse complement strand
TGCTGCAGCCTCCCTCCCCTATCGCCGCCCCTGCTTTCGCCGCCGCCGCTTCTTGCTTCGGCCGCCGGAGCTCACCTTGCCGGCGCGCGTGCCCCGCCCTGCTTCCCCCACACGACTGCCACATCCCGCATCGGCCCCGCGTGCCTCGCTGCATCGCCGCGCGCGCAGCCCCACCCCGCGCCGTGCCCCGCTCCCCTGACCTCTCCCGTGGCCACGGGCCACCACCCGGCTTGCCCCGCCGACGCCCGCCGGCCACGCTCAGGCCGGCCGGCCTCGCCCCCTGCGTGATGGGTGCCTAGGTGCGCCCCGCCCCAGCGCCCATAACCCGTCGCCCGCTAAGCCCCAGGCCCACTGCCAGGGGGGCCCACGACCTTGGTTATATTAAAAAAGAGTTTAAAAAAGGATTTAAAAAAATTAAAAACATATAATTAATTAACTAGGATTAATTAGCCTAATCACTGGATTAGCTGAAACTGGAATTAATTAGCTAGACCTAGTCTATGACAGGGTGGCCCCACCCCCTGTTGACCAGTCAACGTTGACTGGTCAACTGGGTCCTCCTGGACCCGCATGTCACCCTCTGGTACACCTCTGTGTACACAGATCTGGGTGCACATAGCATTTAGCCATTTTAATTTCAAATTAATAATGATTTCAGAATATTGCTAAAACTTTAGAAAATCGTAGAAATTAATCCGTAACTCGGATGAAAAAGTTTTATATATGAAAGTTGCTCAGAACAACGAGACGAATCGGAATACGCAGTCCGTTCGTCTGCCACACGTACCTAGCATAGTGAACATGCAACCTTCCCCCTCCATTTCATCTGTCCAAAAATGCCAAATTTCGGGAAAACTTTTCCGAATGTTATCCCCCTTCGTTGGTATCATGTAGCACTGCGTTAGAACACCCTCACGCTGCTTTTGTCTTGTCATGCATAGTATTGCACTTGTTTGCTCTGTATTTACTGTTTCTTCCCCCTCTTTTCTCCGGTAGACCCCGAGACCGCTGCTGATGCCCGTGTGATCTACTACGTCGACGACGAACCTTCTTCCCTTTCAGCAGAGCTTCCAGGCAAGCCCCCCATTTGATCATTCCGATATCGCCGATTCCATTCTCTCATGCTTGCATTAGATTTTGCTACTATTATTGATTGCTCCTATTCTGATGCATAGCCTGCTTTTGTACCTGCCATTGTTACCTACCTGCTTACCCTAAACTGCTTAGTATAGGTTGGTTAGAGATCCATCAGTGCCCCCACCTTGTCCTTGTTGCCCCTGCTTCATCATCGACGACTCGATCAACGTGATCGACGACCAGAGCCCGACACCTCACATCACATCACGCCCCTTTTGTTGCTCGACTCTGCAGAGTTACCATCAAGTGCCAAGGGTGGAACCTCATACATCACTCATGATGAGATCTCTATAGTGTAGCTATTCGGTCGTGGTCATCGAGGGTGATTCCACCTTAACCACTTTCGATACGGCTCTGTCGTGCAAGACCTCAAGTGTGAACCTCGAGGGTGGATCCTCTTACGTTCACCTTGATGATCACATCGAGTGGAATCCTCTAGGGGTGATTCCTCGGGTTTTCCCCTTGATGTCTGGACACATGGTTACCTTGACTTTACTTGAGACATTGGTGAAAGTCGGGCGGGCCCAGAGAGCACCCGAGGAGTTACGGTGGCGGCTGGCTGTTTAGCGGTATCACCCAGGAGAGGGTGATAGCTCCGGACTTGTCCTGACAGCCGTCACTTCTTCTAATAATGCACTAACAGGTTTGGGTATTTGTTCTAAGTTGGCCTCTGGCCTTTACGCACAAACCACCACGCGAGAATAGTTATGGGCCTCGACGTCGCAGTATCAGCCGAAGCTTTCTCAGACGTCCAGTTCAGCATTTGCGGCACGGCTGGGCCGGCACCATCCTGTAGTGGTGGAGCCTGGTCCGCCCTACTCGCAACGACCCGGAGTGTAACGGGCGATGGGCCCAGACCCCGGAGTGCTTAATACATAGACCGGCGGGGACCTCTCTGCTGAGCCTAGGTAGGGCTACGACATGTTCATCTTCCGAGGCCAGGCATTGACCCCAGAAAGGTGTGTCCGGCCAGAGTGATCGAGCGTGTTGGGTAACATGGTGCACCCCTGCAGGGAAGACATATATTCGAATACCGTGTCCACGGTAATGGATGTTCAGACTTGTATCCTGATCTTATATAACTAGAAATGGATACTTGATACTTATGATGGATATGTGGTTCCGGGATTGCTTCCTCGCAGGGAGTCGAGGAAGGATCTCTAGGCATTAATTCTACAACATGGTTGTTAATTAAACTGCAATTCTTTACTCTTCTACATGTTGCAAGATGCTTGGAGCTGCTTGAAGATGCTAGTCTTCGATAGGCTAGGCCTTCCCCTCTATTCTGGCATTCTGCAGTTCAGTCCACATATACAACCCTTCCATTTGATACCAATGCATACTTAGTATAGATCTGATGCTTGCGAGTACTTTAGATGAGTACTCACGGTTGCTTTGTTCCCCCTTTCCCCCCTTCTTTCTTCTTTCTGGTTGTTGCAACCAGATGGTGGATCCCAGGAGCCAGATGCCACCCCATTCGACTACTACTACCACCCCGAGGGTGCCTACTACTACGTGGAGCCCGCC
>NW_025235141.1:3265-3755 GCF_018294505.1 Triticum aestivum | reverse complement strand
CGCTCCCGGTGAGCCCCTACGTCTTTCCCCTCTTCCCCTAGCTCGATCCCGTGCCTCGGTGAAGCTGCTGCTCTTGCCGAGCCCCTGTCGCCGCCGATGGGCTCGCCCCCCGTCGATGCCGTTCGTTCCAGAGCATGTCGAGCACGCCACCGTGCTCGTGGCCTTGCGTAGGAGTTGCCTAGGCCACTGGATCGTCGCACCTGGGCGCATGAGCTCGATTTCTTCGGGCTCCAACTCCGGCCACTGCCCGTAGTAGCTCGCCGCCATCGCGCGCCTGCGCCCTTGCACGCCCTCGCATCGCGCCCCTGGTCACCTTGCCCCCCCTCCTCGCTCACTCACCGGCTCCGCCCTGCTGCTTCTGCCGGCACCGTCCATTGTGCCGCTGCACGAGCTGCTTCTGTTGCTGATGCTGGTGCCGCGAGCCCGCCCCTGCTCACTGCCGACTTGCTGTTGCTCCGCTGCCGTCGCCCCACGCATGGCCCCTCCTCCC
>NW_025235141.1:0-3255 GCF_018294505.1 Triticum aestivum | reverse complement strand
GGCATTAATTCTACAACATGGTTGTTAATTAAACTGCAATTCTTTACTCTTCTACATGTTGCAAGATGCTTGGAGCTGCTTGAAGATGCTAGTCTTCGATAGGCTAGGCCTTCCCCTCTATTCTGGCATTCTGCAGTTCAGTCCACATATACAACCCTTCCATTTGATACCAATGCATACTTAGTATAGATCTGATGCTTGCGAGTACTTTAGATGAGTACTCACGGTTGCTTTGTTCCCCCTTTCCCCCCTTCTTTCTTCTTTCTGGTTGTTGCAACCAGATGGTGGATCCCAGGAGCCAGATGCCACCCCATTCGACTACTACTACCACCCCGAGGGTGCCTACTACTACGTGGAGCCCGCCGACGACCAGGAGTAGTTAGGAGGTCCCAGGCAGCAGGCCTTGCCTCTTCGATCGTTGATGTTTGTGCTAGCCTTCTTAAGGCAAAACTTGTCTAACTTATGTCTGTACTCAGACATTGTTGCTTCCGCTGACTCTTGTGTATCGAGCTATGTATTCGAGCCCTCGAGGCCCCTGGCTTGTAATATGAAGCTTGTATGACTTTCTTTTGTGTTTAGAGTTGTGTTGTGATATCTTCCCGTGAGTCCCTGATCTTGATCGTACACATTTGCGTGTATGATTAGTGTACAATTGAATCGAGGGCGTCACAAGTTGGTATCAGAGCCGACTGCCTGTAGGAACCCCCCCTTTCCAACTCCTTGGCCGAAGTTGAGTCTAGTCTTTGAAAAAATGATTTACTAACATGGATGTGTGGCTTACGGGCCCATGTCGCCATTGGGTGGTATTAGGATCTTTTACTCCTCGTCTATACTCTGGGACTCTGATCTCTCCTCTATTCGGGTTAAATAATTTTGCTAACTCTATACTAGGTTCTCGTGATCACATCCATCTGGAGATTTGTGTTACCCCTTTCTCGAATTGTGGGCCAAGATTGGCTTCTCAATGTTCACTGACCGCATGATCCTATTGTCAACAGCACCCTGCATCGCCACTTGCAAATTCCTCGCTCTAGAGGTCTTCCCTAATATTGATGTAGCCTTTGCTATGTCTCGTTGTTGTATTCCTCCATCGCGTGCATGTGCGCCGCCTAGTATGTTTGTGATGTTTCTCTTGTCCGAACTCTTATGAACGACATGTAATTGGCCTCACATATGTATCGGTATGTCTTTAATGACTACTGCCTTGTACATACTGCGCCTTTGCCCATTGCTCTAGTAATATCATGAATGACTCCATACACTTGCTCCACCCTTTGCTGAACTACCCCCTGTTGCATTTAAGCAGGATGGTTAGACCCGCTGGTCATGGCCGCCCGAATACATGGCCGGAATGATACAACAGTTTGATGTTGAATCGCCAGTTCATGGTATGAGTCATGGCTTAGTTTCCACGCCCCAATATGAATCAGCAACCAGCCCCAGTGACACTGCATGGCTTTGCACGTATTAACCCTGTCTTTTACCACAACTCAACTTAGCCCCTTTATGCTGACGACTGGCTTCGTGACATCACTTTCGAGTTGGAGTTTGTTGATGTAGCCCCTGCCAACTATGTCACCTTTGCGGCTTACTACCTGAAAGTTCCCGCTGCTCAAATGGTGGGATAGCCACTGGCGTTCCTTACCTGTTGGAACCGCCATCACTTGGCCGAAATTCCAAGCTGCTTTTCGCGGGCTAATGTCGGACCACCATGGTTAGTGACAACGTCCCCGTTGAAATTGAAGGGTTGGAATTCCATGTTTCGCCCCCCATTGTTTTGAAGTCGTCCTATTTTGACCTCATTCTGGGCATGGAATGGTTGAAAACACATACCCCTTCAATTGTTTCCACCACTAAAACTATCAAACTACTACATCCTTCAAATGAGATTGTGAGCTACCCTGCTCATCTTGTTCGAAATGCCGAAGCACGGATTTATTCCTTGAACATGTAAACGCTTCTCCTCTTGTGAGAATTGGAAACGCTCCAGTCGTTTGTGAATTCCAGGATGTCTTTCCAGAAGAACTACACAGTCCATGACCTTGAACTTGCTGTAGTTAAATTTGCACTGAAGTTGTGGCGGCATTTCCTTTTTGGTAATCGTTGCGAGGTCTTCACCGATCATCAAAGTCTAAAGTACCTTTTTACTCGGCTAGATCTGGATCTCCATCTGCAGCGATGTATGGAAACAATTACAGACTATGACTATGGTATTTCTTATACCCCTGGCAAGGCTATTGTCATGGCCGATGCCCTGAGTCGCAACTCTTATTGCAACAACCACATGGCTTATAAAGCTCAACCCCTGCAAGATGATCTCACTTTAGAGAGCATTCAGTTTGCGTTCTCGATCAAGCAGAATGCTGCACCCGTCAGAGGGCTATCAAATTTCTTAAAGTTCCGTGGTGAAATCATTCTGAAGATGAAGCCACTTGGGAACTCGAGGATCGTCTTTGTGATGAATACCTCGTTTTGTTTCCTTCTACCTCTAAAATCTCGGGACGAGATTTCTTGTAGTGGAGGAGAAATGTGACGCACGGATAATTAAGCTACAGTAATCCCCTGCTAATGATGCCATGTCACCACTCTTACTGTTGCTAATCCTCGGTTGATCCAAATCGCAATCCAAATTCAAGTTCAAACTAAGTCCAAAAATTCAAATTTCTCAAACATGCAAACTAAAATGTTCAAAGGGTTGAAAATAATCCATGGATATTTGTCATGTTGGAACCAACCTCTTTTTAATTCCCAAAATGCCCTTGGGAATTAATTTTTGGTCCAGCAGTAATTAAATTGGCCTTTTCAGTTTCTAAAAACGGTTAAACAACTCCTTTAGAGCCCAAACTATTTGTGCCATCTAAAAATATTGTCTAGTATTTATATGACATGTTTCACATTTTACAAAAGGTTGTTGGTGGAACAACTAAATGCAAAACATGGGCTAAAAACTAAAACAAAAAAGTTTAAGAAGAAAACAAAAGAAAAGCAGAAAAGCCCCACCATCTTTTCCCTGTGGACCTAAACCTACAGCCCACCCCTATCCCACTGGGCCTTGGCCCAGCTAGCAACAAAAACAACCCCAACCCGCACCCCAGTCCTCTCCCTCCTCACGCTACAGAAGCGGGGGGGCATCGTGGCGGCCATCCCATGGCGCCCCTGCCCCGTGGCGGCCATCCCGCGCCTCTCCACCGTTCCCCCACGCGTATAAGACCGCCCCCGCCTCCTCGACGAACCCTAGATCCCCAGTTCCCCCTC
>NW_025235140.1:0-6430 GCF_018294505.1 Triticum aestivum | reverse complement strand
TCCATTGCCCTATATATATATGTGGGGGGTGGGAGGGTAGCCGCACCCAAGTTCTGGCGTAGCCCTCCCCGTCTCCCAAGTCCTCCTCCTCTCCCGCGGTGCTTGGCGAAGCCCTGCAGGATTGCCACACTCCTCCACCACCACCACGCTGTTGTGCTGCTGCTGGACGGAGTCTTCCCCAACCTCTCCCTCTCTCCTTGCTGGATCAAGGCGTGGGAGACGTCACCGGGCTGTACGTGTGTTGAACGCGGAGGTGCCGTCCGTTCGGCACTAGGATCTCCGGTGATTTAGATCACGACGAGTACGACTCCTTCAACCCCGTTCTCTTGAACGCTTCCGCTTAGCGATCTACAAGGGTATGTAGATGCACTCCCCTCTCTCGTTGCTAGTCTCTCCATAGATAGATCTTGGTGACTCGTAGGAAATTTTTGATTTTCTACTACTTCCCCAACAGTGGCATCATGAGCTAGGTCTATTGCGTAGATTCTATGCACGAGTAGAACACAAATTGTTGTGGGCGTTGATTTTGTTCAATATGCTTACCGTTACTAGTTCTATCTTGTTTCGACGGTATTGTGGGATGAAGCGGCCCGGACCGACCTTACACGTACAATTACGTGAGACAGGTTCCACCGACTGACATGCACTTGTTACATAAGGTGGCTAGCGGGTGCCAGTCTCTCCCACTTTAGTCGGATCGGATTCGATGAAAAGGGTCCTTATGAAGGGTAAATAGCAATTGGCATATCACGTTGTGGTTTTTGCATAGGTAAGAAATGTTCTTGCTAGAAACCCATAGCAGCCACATAAAACATGCAAACAACAATTAGAGGACGTCTAACTTGTTTTTGCAGGTTATGCTATGTGATGTGATATGTCCAAAAGAATGTGATGAATGATATGTGATGTATGAGATTGATCATGTTCTTGTAATAGGAATCACGACTTGCATGTCGATGAGTATGACAACCGGCAGGAGCCATAGGAGTTGTCTTGATTTATTGTATGACCCGCGTGTCATTGAACAACGCCATGTAATTACTTTACTTTATTGCTAAGCCGTTAGCCATAGTAGTAGAAGTAATAGTTGGCGAGACAACTTCATGGAGACACGATGATGGATATCATGATGATGGAGATCATGGTGTCATGCCGGTGACGATGATGATCATGGAGCCCCGAAGATGGAGATCAAAAGGAGCAAAATGATATTGGCCATATCATGTCACTTTTTGATTGCATGTGATGTTTATCATGTTTATGCATCTTATTTGCTTAGAACGACGATATTAAATAAGATGGTCCCTCATTAAAATTTCAAGAAAGTGTTCCCCCTAACTGTGCACCGTTGCGAAAGTTCGTTGTTTCGAAGCACCACGTGATGATCGGGTGTGATAGATTCTAACGTTCACATACAACGGGTGTAAGCCAGATTTACACACGCGAAACACTTAGGTTGACTTGACGAGCATAGCATGTACAGACATGGCCTCGGAACACAAGAGACCGAAAGGTCGAACATGAGTCGTATAGTGGATACGATCAACATGAAGATGTTCACCGATGATGACTAGTCCGTCTCACGTGATGATCGGACACGGCCTAGTTAACTCGGATCATGTATCACTTAGATGACTAGAGGGATGTCTATCTGAGTGGGAGTTCATAAGATGAACTTAATTATCATGAACATAGTCAAAAGGTTTTTGAAAATTATGTCGTAGCTCGCGCTTTAGTTCTACTGTTTTAGATATGTTCCTAGAGAAAATATAGTTGAAAGTTGACAGTAGCAATTATGCTGACAGTAGAAGGCTTATGTCCTTAATGCGCCGCTCGGTGTGCTGGACCTCGAACGTGGTCTGTGAATGTTGCGAACATCTGACATACACGTTTTGATGACTACATGATAGTTCGGTAATGTTAAATGGTTTAGAATTGAGGCACCAAAGACATTTTTCAAATGTCGCAGAACATATGAGATGTTCCAAGAGCTGAAATTGGGATTTCAGGCTCGTGCCCATGTCAAGAGGTATGAGACCTACAACGAGTTTTCTAGCCTACAAACTAAGGGAGAAGATCTCAATCGTTGAGCTTGTACTCAGATTGTCTGGGTACAACAATCACTTGAATCGAGTGGGAGTTAATCTTCCAGATAAGATAGTGATGTTTCTTCAAAGACATTGCCACCAAGCTACTAGAGCTTCGTGATGAACTATAGCATAACAGGGATAGATATGATGATCCTTGAGCTATTCGCAATGTTCGACACCGCGAATGTAGAAATCAAGAAGGAGCATCAATTGTTGATGGTTAGTGAAACCACTAGTTTCAAGAAGGGCAAGGGCAAGAAGGGGTACTTCATGAAACGGCAAATCAGTTGCTGATCCAATGAAGAAACCCAGGGTTGAACCCAAACCCGAGACTAAGTGCTTCTGTAATGAGGGAACGGACACTGAAGCAGAACTACCCTAGATACTTGGTAGATAAGAAGGCAGGCAAGGTTGACAGAAGTATATTGGATATACATTGAATCAAATGTGTACTTTACTGGTACTCCTAGTAGCACCAGGGTATTAAGATACCGGTTCGATTGCTAAGTGTTAGTAACTCGAAGTAAAAGGCTACGGAATAAACGGAGACTAGCTAAAGGCGAGGTGACGATATGTGTTGGAAGTATTTCCAAGGTTGATATGATCAAACATCGCACGCTCCGTCTACCATCGAGATTGGTGTTAAACCTAAATAAATTGTTATTTGGTGTTTGCGTTGAGCATACACATGATTGGATTATGTCTATCGCAATACGGTTATTCATTTAAGGAGAATAATGGTTACTCCATTTATTTGAATAATACCTCAATGGTCTTGCACCTAAAAGAATGGTTTATTGAATCTCGATCGTAGTGATACACATTTTCATGCCAAAAGATGTAAGATAGTAATGATAGTACCACTTACTTGTGGCAATGCCATGTCTGTCATATTGGTATAAAACGCATGAAGAAGCTCCATGTTGATGGATCTTTGGACTCACTCGTTTTTGAAAAGTTTGATACATGCGAACCATGTCTATTGGTGTGTATGCATAAAGAAACTCCATGCAGATGGATCGTTTGGACACACTTGATTTTGAATCACTTGAGATATGCAAATCATACCACATGGGCAAGATGACTGAAAAGCCCCGTTTTCAGTAAGATGGAACGAGATAGCAACTTGTTGGAAGTAACACATTTTGATGTGTGCAGTCCAATGAGTGCTGAGGCATGCAGTGAATATCGTTATGTTCTTACTTCACAGATGATTTGAGTAGATATTGAGTATATTTACTTGATGAAACACAAGTCTGAATTATTGAAAGGTTCAAGTAATTTCAGAGTGAAGTTGAAGATCTTCGTGACAAGAGGATAAAATGTCTACAATATGATCATAGAGATGAATATCTGAGTTGCGAGTTTGGTACACAATTGAGACATTGTGGAAATTATTTCACAACTAACACCGCCTGGAACACCATAGTGTGATGGTGTGTCCGAACATCATAGATGCACCCTATTGGATATGGGGCATACCATGATTTCTCTTATCGAATTACCACTATCATTCATGGGTTAGGCATTAGAGACAACCACATTCACTTTAATAGGGCACCACATAATTCCGTTGAGATGACACCGTGTGAACTATGGTTTAGAGAAACCTAAGCTGTCGTTTCTTGAAAGTTTGGGGCTGTGACGCTTATATGGAAAAGTTTCATCCTTATGAGCTCGAACCCAAAGCGGATAAATACATTTTCATAGGACACCCAAAACAGTTGGGTATACCTCCTATTTCAGATCCGGAAGCAAAAGTGATTATTTCTAGAAACTGGTCCTTTCTCGAGGAAAAGTTTCTCCCGAAAGAATTGAGTGGGAGGTTGGTGGAGACTTGATATGGTTATTGAACTGTCACTACAAATAGTGTGTAGCAGGGCACAGGAAGTTATTCCTGTGGCACCTACACCAATTGAAGTGGAAGCTGATGATAGTGATCATGAAGCTTCGGATCAAGTCACTACCGAACCTCGTGGGATGACAAGGATGTGTACTGCTTCAGAGTGGTACGGTAATCCTATCTTGGAGGTCATGTTGCTAAACAACAATGAACCTACGAGCTATGGAGAAGCGATGGTGGGTCCGGATTCCGACAAATGGCTAGAGGCCGTAAAATCCGAGACAGGATCCATGTATGAAAACAAAGTATAGACTTTGGAAGAACTACTTGATGGTCGTAAGGCTATTGGGTACAGATGGATTTTGAAAGGAAGACGGACAATGATGGTAAGTATCACCATTAAGAAAGCTCGACTTGTCGTTAAGATGTTTTCCGACAAGTTCAAGGAGTTGACTACGATGAGATTTTCTCACTTGTAGCGATGCTAAGAGTCTGTTGGAATTATATTAGCAATTACTGCATGATTTATGAAATCTTGCAGATAGGATGTCAAAACATTGTTTCGTCGATGATATCCTTGAGGAAAGGTTGTATGTGATACAACTAGAAGGTTTTGTCAATCTTGAAAGATGCTAACAAGTGTGCAAAGCTCCAGCAATCCTTCTAGGGACTGGAGTAAGCATCTCGGAGTTTGAATATACGCTTTGATGAGATGATCAAAGATTTTGGGTTTATACAAAGTTTATGAGAAACTTGTATTTCCAAAGAAGTGAGTGGGAGCACTATAGCATTTCTGATGAGTATATGTTATTAACATATTGTTGATCGGAAATGATGTAGAATTTCTGGAAAGCATATAGGGTTATTTGAAAAGTGTTTTTCAATGGAAAACCTTGATTAAGCTACTTGAACATTGAGCATCAAGATCTATAAGGATAGATCAAAACGCTTAATAGTACTTTCAAATGAGCACATACCTTGACATGATCTTGAAGGTGTTCAAGATGGATCAGTCAAAGAAGGAGTTCTTGCCTGAGTTGTAAGGTATGAAGTTAAGACTTAAAGCTCGACCATGGCAGAAGAGAGAGAAAAGACGAAGGTCGTCCCCTATGCTTCAGATGTAGGCTCTATAGTATGCTATGCTGTGTACCGCACCGAAAGTGTGCCTTGCCATGAGTCTGGCAAGGGGGTACAAGAGTGATCCAGGAATGGATCATTGGACAGCGTTCAAAATTGTCCTTGAAGTAAATAAGGACATGTTTCACGATTATGGAGGTGATAAAGAGTTCGGCGTAAAGGGTTACGTCGATGCAAGCTTAATCACCTATCCGAATGACTCTGAGTAGCAAACCGGATACGTATAGTGGAGCAACCATTTGGAATAGCTCCAAGTGGAGCGTGGAAGCAGCATTTACAATATGACCTAGAGATTTGCAAAGTACATACGGAATCTGAATGTTGCAGACCCGTTGACTAAAACCTCTCTCACAAGAAAAACATGATCAAACCCCAGAACTCATTGGGTCTTAATCACATGATGATGTGAACTAGTTTAGTGACACTAGTAAACTCTTTGGATGTTGATCACATGGCGATGTGACCTGTGAGTGTTAATCACATGGTGATGTGAACTAGATTATTGACTCTAGTGCAAGTGGGAGACTGTTGGAAATATGCCCTAGAGGCAATAATAAATTAGTTATTATTATATTTCCTTGCTCATGATAATCGTTTATTATCCATGCTATAATTGTATTGATAGGAAACTCAGATATATGTGTGGGTACATAGACAACACCATGTCCCTAGTAAGCCTCTAGTTGACTAGCTCGTTGATCAATAGATGGTTACGGTTTCCTGACCATGGACATTGGATGTCGTTGATAACGGGATCACATCATTAGGAGAACGATGTGATGGACAAGACCCAATCCTAAGCCTAGCACAAAGATTGTGTAGTTCGTATGCTAAAGCTTTTCAAATGTCAAGTATCATTTCCTTAGACCATGAGATTGTGCGACTCCCGGATACCGTAGGAATGCTTTGGGTGTACCAAACGTCACAACGTAACTGGATGGCTATAAAAGTGCACTACGGGTATCTCCGAAAGTGTCTGTTGGGTTGGCATGAATCGAGACTGGGATTTGTCACTCAGTGTGACGGAGAGGTATCTCTAGGCCCACTCGGTAGGACACCATCATAATGTGCACGATGTGACCAAGGGGTTGATCATGGGATGATGTGTTACAGAACGAGTAAAGAGACTTACCGGTAACGAGATTGAACAAGGTATCGGGATACCGACGATCGAATCTCGGGCAAGTACAATACCGCTAGACAAAGGGAATTGTATACGGGATTGATTGAATCCTCGACATCATGGTTCATATGATGAGATCATCGTGGATCATGCGGGAGCCAACATGGGTATCCAGATCCCGCTGTTGGTTATTAGCCGGAGAGTTGTCTCGGTCATGTCTGCATGGTTCCCGAACCC
>NW_025235139.1:0-6434 GCF_018294505.1 Triticum aestivum | reverse complement strand
AAGCCAAAGCATGCACTTGCATCTCTGTCCCATTATTGGAATGATGAATATTGCATTATTATATATGGTACTTATGTCTATATCCCCTCCATCTGAAAGTTGTATTAATCAGCAACACATATTTTGAGACGGAGGGAGTAGTATATGATGCAAAAGAAAAAGGCACGATCTCAGGAATATATACTGCCTAGTGTGCTTCAGGAACTGTGTCAGCTTTAAAATTAATGTGGTAAGTGGCTTTAATTTGGGCAATTAGGGGCTGTTCCCTGCAAACTTCGGAATAGCCGCCGCCGGTGGAGGGCCGTCACCTCCGTAGGGGGCGCCAGTTACCGGAGCGGCACCTCTTACTCTGTTTCAGACGGTGGTCTCAAGAAGCGAACAGAAAAGAAGAGATGGGCACTACCGGTTTGTTCCTAGCTAGCTGCTTGTCTCATCTGCGGGTAGCAATCGTAGTGGTGATATACTGATAGCTGCGTGCCTGCCGCTGGACGAATTCAGAAAATTCTTCTGTGACAATGAACAGTAGTATACATACCATTCTTGTGTGACCAACGCCACATCCATATCGAAGATTCTTACCATCTACCGTCCGAGTCGACTGCAATCTCTGTGTGATGTCATTCGCGAGATGATGTGCTTAGCTCGTAAAAATAATAATGAAATAATGGTTTTGTAGTTGTATCAAACATGAAACAATCTGCTGTGTGCTAAGGGATTCCAGTTTCCCTCCTATGAACTCTTGCTATCAACTTCATGAAAAAGCCTGGTGTGTGTCGCCTAAATATTCCAGAAAAACACTTGACCACGCGTCGTCTCCTGAAAAAACGGATCGGCCCCCGCGTCGTCTCCGGGCGACACGGGCGGCAGCCATCTCCTCCGCCCTCCACCGGTAGGATCTAAGTCTGCTCCCCTAGCCGTCGTCGGAGGACGTCGCCGGGCAAAGTCCCTGCGGCCGACGGCGACGGCAAGGACTCATTCTACGTGCAGCGGCGGCGGTGTAGAGGGATGCGTATGTGGCAGATGTGCTGCGCGGTGGGCCGGCGTCGCCCGGGGTATGAGCTACACGGCAGCCTGTGATCTTGTCAGGGTCTTCCCTCTGGATCAAGTGGTCGATCAGCGGCTTCAAGTCGCAGGCTCGCAGCTTCTCGTGCGGTGTCTCCTCCTCTGGCGGACGGCGTAGGGACTCCAGATTGTGGCTGAAAGGCATCTCATTTGCATGTGTCAAGCACGTACGAAGGTACATGATGTATGCTTACATGGATGCACGGTGGCTCACCAGGCATCTCTTGGATCTTCGTGCATGGAGCCGTCTGATGGCCCTTGCGGGCTCTTGGCGGCGCACTTGATCCTGAAGTGCGGTGACTCCTTGCTACAGTTGGCACCATGGTTCGCGTATGGATGCGTTGTCATCCACGATTACATCTTATACGGGCATGGTTACCAGACCTCGCGATCCCATGAAGGTTCACGGCCGGCAACTATGGATCTGGTGGTGACCACCCGCGGCGCTATGATCCACGGCTTGGTGGTGGTGATTCAGATTCGGTCGACCGAGTGAGGGTGACTGCACACTGTGCTGCAGCGACCTCCTACGGCTCCACAACAGCGGTGGTCATTGCAAGATCTTCGGTCCATCTCAGGATCCAGTGGTTGACTTCGGCAGTGGGATGCAAATTATGGGTGACCACTTGACGCAGAGGAATGGTTGTGTAGTGGCGGCGGTCACATCGCATGCAACTGCTTGGATCGTGGAAAAGTGGTGGCGACAACACTTACATGACTTCGATGGTGATGCTAGTCGAGGTGAAAGCCTAGGTCTGAACCGAACTGGTTATTCCTGGCAATGGCGATGTTTTTTTACGTCGTTAGCTTCTTGAAGGCATTGTCCAGATATGCTCTGACTGATTCTTCAAGGTGAAAACCTAGATTCTGCCCATGGTGGTTGAATCTGGTAATGGCGACGCTTGAGTGTCGCTCCCTTCTTGAAGGCGTTGCTGTTGAAGAACCTCGTTGTCCGTGTGGTGCCATTAGATAATTGATGTGAATATGGTGTTTACTGTAGTTTGCTGATCGTGGCTCTGATCACTTTGGGTTTTTATTTTTTTTCTCGGATACGCATAGCTTTGGTCTTATATGACTTTGCTATTTGCTGCCGTGTTTTTTGTGTGTGTGCGTTTGTGTTGACTGTGTGCATCTTAGCTATGCAGAAGCCGGGTGTGTGTTCTTTTGGTTTGTATTTTCTTGATGCTCCTTTATGAGCTAATAAAGTCCACCCTTTATCGAAACAAAATAATATTCCAGAAACATTGAGGTAATTTATGTAATAAAACCGAGACGAAGTAATTTTGCATTATATAACAGAGACGAAGTAATTTTGCATAATATAACCTGAGACGAAGTAATTTGCTAATCCTTCCTATACCCATCTTTTTCGGCAGGTGGCAGTCATAGTCGTGTTGTAGTAGCACGCGACAGCTGCTGCAGTGCCCTCCAGCACATCAATCATCGTGGACGAATGAAAGAAATGTGAGATTGTGGTCCAGCCCGATAGCAGTAGTATAAACATACCTAGCACTTGACTTGGTAAATGGGCATCATCATCATCAGTAGGAAGGAGGAAGATATGGTCTATAGTTTCAGTGCTGCTCCTATCTAAATGCTGAAAGAACTAAAAGCATCTCAAATATTTTTCGTTTATTGCTTTGACGGGGAGAAAGCAACACAAATGAGCGGTTGCAGATGGACAAAGACAGGGGACCTACACGTACTACGTGCTACAGTCTGTGGGTTTATATTTTCTGTAATATACTACAGTACAACTTTTGAATTGGGTCTTGCTAATACATATTATGTGACTACTCAAACATAAGCTTTTTGTCTCCATTATTTCCTCTTGTCGTAGTAGTAGTAGTGCGCATGTGCGTTCACTCCCCAGCAGAGATTGACCGTAAGTCAAGGTCTTCGATGTGGAAAGCACCACTTGGAAAAGCTGGAGCCTCCTATATCAAAAGCTCTCACAGGCACCGTTAGGGATCTCTGCACTAATCCACAAAAATATTACCTAGTGGTCTTTGACGCCAAAAGCACCACTGTGAAGCTGGAGACTATCAAAAACGACCCTTCCCACCATATTAAGATGGATTGATGCATGGATCTATAAGACATCATCAGCCCAAAGCCAAAGCATACACTTGCATCTCTGTCCCAAACATACATGGCCTCACCTGGATTTCCATCCATATCCATACCCATTCTCTTCTTGATCACCCTGCTCTGCACTGTACCCACATCTTCTTCTCCTGGTCCAAGCAAGAGCAATGGCAGCGACACTGATCTTGCTGCCCTGCTTGCTTTCAAAGCGCAGCTCTCCGACCCTCTCGGCATCCTTGCCAGCAATTGGACCACCGGCACGAATTTCTGCCACTGGTTTGGTGTCACATGCAGTCGGCGCCGGCAGCGCGTCACCGCTTTGAGACTGTCGGGCTCCCCCCTCCATGGATCAGTCAGTCCCCACCTTTGTAATCTCTCTTTCCTCTCTGTTCTCAACCTCGAGACTACAAATCTCACAGGCTCCATCCCCGATGATTTAGGACGGCTTCGTCGTCTTAAATACCTGAATATCGGATACAATGATCTATCAGGTAGCATCCCAACCACCATAGGAAACCTCACAAGGCTTCATGTTCTTTCCTTGCATTTTAACCATCTATCTGGTTCAATCCCGGTAGAACTGCAGAACCTGCAGAGTCTTAGCTACTTCAGTATCATGAGGAATTACCTGAGCGGCTCAATACCCACCTATCTATTTAATAATACGCCCCTGATAACTTACCTGAACATCGCCAACAATAGCCTGTCAGGACATATACCATCTTGTATTGGCTCCTTACCAATGCTCAAGTCCCTTGTCCTTCAAGCGAATCATTTCAGCGGCCCAGTACCTCCATCCGTATTCAACCATTCTAGATTAACTAAACTCTGGCTTGACTTCAACTACAACTTAACTGGTCCGATTCCTAGCAACGAAAGTTTTAGTCTACCAGCGTTGCGAAGAATCAGCCTGGACAGCAACAAATTCACCGGTGAGATTCCATCGGGGCTCTCCTCTTGTAGCTACCTCCAAGGTATCTCCTTCAGCCAGAATTTCTTTGAGGGTGTTGTGCCAACGTGGCTGGGCAAGCTTTCTCATCTCACTTTCCTTTCTTTCGACGAGAATCACCTTGTTGGTCCAATTCCTGCTGCACTTAGCAACCTCACTCAACTAAGTTTACTAGGCCTAGATGGCTGTAAGCTGTCAGGAGCCATTCCGGAAGAATTTGGACAGTTGGACCAACTGAATTGGTTTGATGTCTCGGACAATCAACTAGTCGGACCCATTCCTGCTTCTCTTGGTAACCTGTCTGAATTAGCATACCTACACTTAAACAATAATATGTTCCTTGGATCGGTACCAAGAACAATTGGTAGTACCAACTCTATGGTTCGTATTGATATTTCAGAGAACTGCCTAGAGGGGGATCTTAGCTTCTTATCCCGTTTTTCTAATTTTAGAAAGCTCCAGTTTCTTCACATCTCTTCAAATAATTTCACCAGGGGCATTCCTAACTATGTGGGGAACCTGTCAAGCCAATTGCAGATTTTTAGTGCATCTGAGAACAATTTTGTGGGTGAACTTCCGGCTACGATTTCAAACTTAACAGGTCTTGAATGGCTAGATTTTTCAAAGAATCAGTTGGATAGCAAGATTCCAGAATCCATCGTGATGATGGAGAATCTCCAGTGGCTTGACCTTGATGGAAATCACTTGTTTGGGTCCATCCCACCTCAGATTGCAATGCTTAAGAATATAGGTCATTTGTTCCTCTACAACAATAAATTGTCTGGTTCAATACCGGAGGGGATTGGTAACCTCACCAAGTTAGAATACCTGGTACTGTCTGCCAACCAGTTATCATCAATAATCCCATCGAGTTTATTTCATCTTGACAGTGTCATTAAGCTAGATGTGTCTCGAAACTTCTTTGCTGGCACATTACCGGTTGATATGGGCAATTTGAATCAAATTTACAGCATGGACCTCTCTGCCAACCTCTTGGTTGGTAGCATCCCATATTCGGTTGGACAACTCCAAACGATGGCCTACTTGAACCTGTCACACAATTCATTTGATGATTCACTTCCAGAATCTTTCGGCAAGCTAACCAGCTTGCAAACTTTGGACCTATCACATAACAATCTCTCTGGTACAATACCAAAGTACCTAGTAAATTTCACCATCTTGACCAGCTTGAACATGTCTTTCAACAAGCTACAAGGTCAAGTACCAGAAGGTGGTGTCTTCTTAAATATTAGTCAGCAATCCTTGACGGGGAATTCAGGGCTTTGTGGTGCTTCACGTTTAGGATTTCCAATGTGCCCAAGTAACTCTAAAAGAGCTAATAATGGCCGCATGCTGAAGATTATGCTCCCTACTATCATCATAGCAATTGGACTTGTAGCTTTCTGCATATATGTAACAGTCAGAAAGAAGATTACGAAGCGGCAAGGGATGTCTGCTTCTCCCGGTATGGTTGACATGCCCACCCATCACCTGGTCTCGTACCATGAGCTTGTTCGAGCAACTGATAATTTTAGTGAGAGCAACCTGCTAGGGTCTGGAAGTTTCGGAAAAGTTTTCAAGGGCCAACTAAGCAATGGTTTGATTGTTGCAATCAAAGTTCTAGACATGCAGCTAGAACAAGCGATGAGAAGCTTTGATGCAGAGTGTGGTGTACTACGGATGGCACGACACCGCAATCTAATGAGGATACTCAATACCTGCTCCAACTTGGAATTTAGGGCATTGGTGCTTCAATACATGCCCAATGGCAGCTTAGAAATGCTGCTACACAACTCTCAAGGTACAACCGAATTGGGATTCAGTGAGAGACTAGGCATCATGCTCGATGTGTCATTGGCAATGGAGTATCTGCACCATGAACACTACGAGGTGGTCTTGCACTGTGACTTGAAGCCTAGCAATGTGTTGTTCGATGAGGACATGACAGCACATGTGGCAGACTTTGGCATTGCAAGGTTGTTACTAGGTGATGACAGCTCTACAATCACTGCAAGCATGCCTGGAACTGTTGGCTACATGGCACCAGGTACTGTTACTAGCTAGCACTTTTCTTGCTCAATCTACCTCTTATTGAACCATTGAACAATTAAGTTAATCAGGCATGCCTTAATTTCAGAGTATGGGGCTCAGGCAAAAGCTTCACGAAAAAGTGATGTATTCAGCTTTGGAATCATGCTCTTTGAAGTCTTCACTAGAAAGAGACCCACAGATGTGTTTTTTGTTGGAGAAATAAGCCTGAGGCAGTGGGTTGTTGAGGCATTTCCCGCAGAACTTGTCCGTGTTGTGGATGATCAGCTACTACAAGGGTCTTTTA
>NW_025235138.1:0-6434 GCF_018294505.1 Triticum aestivum | reverse complement strand
AAGCCAAAGCATGCACTTGCATCTCTGTCCCATTATTGGAATGATGAATATTGCATTATTATATATGGTACTTATGTCTATATCCCCTCCATCTGAAAGTTGTATTAATCAGCAACACATATTTTGAGACGGAGGGAGTAGTATATGATGCAAAAGAAAAAGGCACGATCTCAGGAATATATACTGCCTAGTGTGCTTCAGGAACTGTGTCAGCTTTAAAATTAATGTGGTAAGTGGCTTTAATTTGGGCAATTAGGGGCTGTTCCCTGCAAACTTCGGAATAGCCGCCGCCGGTGGAGGGCCGTCACCTCCGTAGGGGGCGCCAGTTACCGGAGCGGCACCTCTTACTCTGTTTCAGACGGTGGTCTCAAGAAGCGAACAGAAAAGAAGAGATGGGCACTACCGGTTTGTTCCTAGCTAGCTGCTTGTCTCATCTGCGGGTAGCAATCGTAGTGGTGATATACTGATAGCTGCGTGCCTGCCGCTGGACGAATTCAGAAAATTCTTCTGTGACAATGAACAGTAGTATACATACCATTCTTGTGTGACCAACGCCACATCCATATCGAAGATTCTTACCATCTACCGTCCGAGTCGACTGCAATCTCTGTGTGATGTCATTCGCGAGATGATGTGCTTAGCTCGTAAAAATAATAATGAAATAATGGTTTTGTAGTTGTATCAAACATGAAACAATCTGCTGTGTGCTAAGGGATTCCAGTTTCCCTCCTATGAACTCTTGCTATCAACTTCATGAAAAAGCCTGGTGTGTGTCGCCTAAATATTCCAGAAAAACACTTGACCACGCGTCGTCTCCTGAAAAAACGGATCGGCCCCCGCGTCGTCTCCGGGCGACACGGGCGGCAGCCATCTCCTCCGCCCTCCACCGGTAGGATCTAAGTCTGCTCCCCTAGCCGTCGTCGGAGGACGTCGCCGGGCAAAGTCCCTGCGGCCGACGGCGACGGCAAGGACTCATTCTACGTGCAGCGGCGGCGGTGTAGAGGGATGCGTATGTGGCAGATGTGCTGCGCGGTGGGCCGGCGTCGCCCGGGGTATGAGCTACACGGCAGCCTGTGATCTTGTCAGGGTCTTCCCTCTGGATCAAGTGGTCGATCAGCGGCTTCAAGTCGCAGGCTCGCAGCTTCTCGTGCGGTGTCTCCTCCTCTGGCGGACGGCGTAGGGACTCCAGATTGTGGCTGAAAGGCATCTCATTTGCATGTGTCAAGCACGTACGAAGGTACATGATGTATGCTTACATGGATGCACGGTGGCTCACCAGGCATCTCTTGGATCTTCGTGCATGGAGCCGTCTGATGGCCCTTGCGGGCTCTTGGCGGCGCACTTGATCCTGAAGTGCGGTGACTCCTTGCTACAGTTGGCACCATGGTTCGCGTATGGATGCGTTGTCATCCACGATTACATCTTATACGGGCATGGTTACCAGACCTCGCGATCCCATGAAGGTTCACGGCCGGCAACTATGGATCTGGTGGTGACCACCCGCGGCGCTATGATCCACGGCTTGGTGGTGGTGATTCAGATTCGGTCGACCGAGTGAGGGTGACTGCACACTGTGCTGCAGCGACCTCCTACGGCTCCACAACAGCGGTGGTCATTGCAAGATCTTCGGTCCATCTCAGGATCCAGTGGTTGACTTCGGCAGTGGGATGCAAATTATGGGTGACCACTTGACGCAGAGGAATGGTTGTGTAGTGGCGGCAGTCACATCGCATGCAACTGCTTGGATCGTGGAAAAGTGGTGGCGACAACACTTACATGACTTCGATGGTGATGCTAGTCGAGGTGAAAGCCTAGGTCTGAACCGAACTGGTTATTCCTGGCAATGGCGATGTTTTTTTACGTCGTTAGCTTCTTGAAGGCATTGTCCAGATATGCTCTGACTGATTCTTCAAGGTGAAAACCTAGATTCTGCCCATGGTGGTTGAATCTGGTAATGGCGACGCTTGAGTGTCGCTCCCTTCTTGAAGGCGTTGCTGTTGAAGAACCTCGTTGTCCGTGTGGTGCCATTAGATAATTGATGCGAATATGGTGTTTACTGTAGTTTGCTGATCGTGGCTCTGATCACTTTGGGTTTTTATTTTTTTTCTCGGATACGCATAGCTTTGGTCTTATATGACTTTGCTATTTGCTGCCGTGTTTTTTGTGTGTGTGCGTTTGTGTTGACTGTGTGCATCTTAGCTATGCAGAAGCCGGGTGTGTGTTCTTTTGGTTTGTATTTTCTTGATGCTCCTTTATGAGCTAATAAAGTCCACCCTTTATCGAAACAAAATAATATTCCAGAAACATTGAGGTAATTTATGTAATAAAACCGAGACGAAGTAATTTTGCATTATATAACAGAGACGAAGTAATTTTGCATAATATAACCTGAGACGAAGTAATTTGCTAATCCTTCCTATACCCATCTTTTTCGGCAGGTGGCAGTCATAGTCGTGTTGTAGTAGCACGCGACAGCTGCTGCAGTGCCCTCCAGCACATCAATCATCGTGGACGAATGAAAGAAATGTGAGATTGTGGTCCAGCCCGATAGCAGTAGTATAAACATACCTAGCACTTGACTTGGTAAATGGGCATCATCATCATCAGTAGGAAGGAGGAAGATATGGTCTATAGTTTCAGTGCTGCTCCTATCTAAATGCTGAAAGAACTAAAAGCATCTCAAATATTTTTCGTTTATTGCTTTGACGGGGAGAAAGCAACACAAATGAGCGGTTGCAGATGGACAAAGACAGGGGACCTACACGTACTACGTGCTACAGTCTGTGGGTTTATATTTTCTGTAATATACTACAGTACAACTTTTGAATTGGGTCTTGCTAATACATATTATGTGACTACTCAAACATAAGCTTTTTGTCTCCATTATTTCCTCTTGTCGTAGTAGTAGTAGTGCGCATGTGCGTTCACTCCCCAGCAGAGATTGACCGTAAGTCAAGGTCTTCGATGTGGAAAGCACCACTTGGAAAAGCTGGAGCCTCCTATATCAAAAGCTCTCACAGGCACCGTTAGGGATCTCTGCACTAATCCACAAAAATATTACCTAGTGGTCTTTGACGCCAAAAGCACCACTGTGAAGCTGGAGACTATCAAAAACGACCCTTCCCACCATATTAAGATGGATTGATGCATGGATCTATAAGACATCATCAGCCCAAAGCCAAAGCATACACTTGCATCTCTGTCCCAAACATACATGGCCTCACCTGGATTTCCATCCATATCCATACCCATTCTCTTCTTGATCACCCTGCTCTGCACTGTACCCACATCTTCTTCTCCTGGTCCAAGCAAGAGCAATGGCAGCGACACTGATCTTGCTGCCCTGCTTGCTTTCAAAGCGCAGCTCTCCGACCCTCTCGGCATCCTTGCCAGCAATTGGACCACCGGCACGAATTTCTGCCACTGGTTTGGTGTCACATGCAGTCGGCGCCGGCAGCGCGTCACCGCTTTGAGACTGTCGGGCTCCCCCCTCCATGGATCAGTCAGTCCCCACCTTTGTAATCTCTCTTTCCTCTCTGTTCTCAACCTCGAGACTACAAATCTCACAGGCTCCATCCCCGATGATTTAGGACGGCTTCGTCGTCTTAAATACCTGAATATCGGATACAATGATCTATCAGGTAGCATCCCAACCACCATAGGAAACCTCACAAGGCTTCATGTTCTTTCCTTGCATTTTAACCATCTATCTGGTTCAATCCCGGTAGAACTGCAGAACCTGCAGAGTCTTAGCTACTTCAGTATCATGAGGAATTACCTGAGCGGCTCAATACCCACCTATCTATTTAATAATACGCCCCTGATAACTTACCTGAACATCGCCAACAATAGCCTGTCAGGACATATACCATCTTGTATTGGCTCCTTACCAATGCTCAAGTCCCTTGTCCTTCAAGCGAATCATTTCAGCGGCCCAGTACCTCCATCCGTATTCAACCATTCTAGATTAACTAAACTCTGGCTTGACTTCAACTACAACTTAACTGGTCCGATTCCTAGCAACGAAAGTTTTAGTCTACCAGCGTTGCGAAGAATCAGCCTGGACAGCAACAAATTCACCGGTGAGATTCCATCGGGGCTCTCCTCTTGTAGCTACCTCCAAGGTATCTCCTTCAGCCAGAATTTCTTTGAGGGTGTTGTGCCAACGTGGCTGGGCAAGCTTTCTCATCTCACTTTCCTTTCTTTCGACGAGAATCACCTTGTTGGTCCAATTCCTGCTGCACTTAGCAACCTCACTCAACTAAGTTTACTAGGCCTAGATGGCTGTAAGCTGTCAGGAGCCATTCCGGAAGAATTTGGACAGTTGGACCAACTGAATTGGTTTGATGTCTCGGACAATCAACTAGTCGGACCCATTCCTGCTTCTCTTGGTAACCTGTCTGAATTAGCATACCTACACTTAAACAATAATATGTTCCTTGGATCGGTACCAAGAACAATTGGTAGTACCAACTCTATGGTTCGTATTGATATTTCAGAGAACTGCCTAGAGGGGGATCTTAGCTTCTTATCCCGTTTTTCTAATTTTAGAAAGCTCCAGTTTCTTCACATCTCTTCAAATAATTTCACCAGGGGCATTCCTAACTATGTGGGGAACCTGTCAAGCCAATTGCAGATTTTTAGTGCATCTGAGAACAATTTTGTGGGTGAACTTCCGGCTACGATTTCAAACTTAACAGGTCTTGAATGGCTAGATTTTTCAAAGAATCAGTTGGATAGCAAGATTCCAGAATCCATCGTGATGATGGAGAATCTCCAGTGGCTTGACCTTGATGGAAATCACTTGTTTGGGTCCATCCCACCTCAGATTGCAATGCTTAAGAATATAGGTCATTTGTTCCTCTACAACAATAAATTGTCTGGTTCAATACCGGAGGGGATTGGTAACCTCACCAAGTTAGAATACCTGGTACTGTCTGCCAACCAGTTATCATCAATAATCCCATCGAGTTTATTTCATCTTGACAGTGTCATTAAGCTAGATGTGTCTCGAAACTTCTTTGCTGGCACATTACCGGTTGATATGGGCAATTTGAATCAAATTTACAGCATGGACCTCTCTGCCAACCTCTTGGTTGGTAGCATCCCATATTCGGTTGGACAACTCCAAACGATGGCCTACTTGAACCTGTCACACAATTCATTTGATGATTCACTTCCAGAATCTTTCGGCAAGCTAACCAGCTTGCAAACTTTGGACCTATCACATAACAATCTCTCTGGTACAATACCAAAGTACCTAGTAAATTTCACCATCTTGACCAGCTTGAACATGTCTTTCAACAAGCTACAAGGTCAAGTACCAGAAGGTGGTGTCTTCTTAAATATTAGTCAGCAATCCTTGACGGGGAATTCAGGGCTTTGTGGTGCTTCACGTTTAGGATTTCCAATGTGCCCAAGTAACTCTAAAAGAGCTAATAATGGCCGCATGCTGAAGATTATGCTCCCTACTATCATCATAGCAATTGGACTTGTAGCTTTCTGCATATATGTAACAGTCAGAAAGAAGATTACGAAGCGGCAAGGGATGTCTGCTTCTCCCGGTATGGTTGACATGCCCACCCATCACCTGGTCTCGTACCATGAGCTTGTTCGAGCAACTGATAATTTTAGTGAGAGCAACCTGCTAGGGTCTGGAAGTTTCGGAAAAGTTTTCAAGGGCCAACTAAGCAATGGTTTGATTGTTGCAATCAAAGTTCTAGACATGCAGCTAGAACAAGCGATGAGAAGCTTTGATGCAGAGTGTGGTGTACTACGGATGGCACGACACCGCAATCTAATGAGGATACTCAATACCTGCTCCAACTTGGAATTTAGGGCATTGGTGCTTCAATACATGCCCAATGGCAGCTTAGAAATGCTGCTACACAACTCTCAAGGTACAACCGAATTGGGATTCAGTGAGAGACTAGGCATCATGCTCGATGTGTCATTGGCAATGGAGTATCTGCACCATGAACACTACGAGGTGGTCTTGCACTGTGACTTGAAGCCTAGCAATGTGTTGTTCGATGAGGACATGACAGCACATGTGGCAGACTTTGGCATTGCAAGGTTGTTACTAGGTGATGACAGCTCTACAATCACTGCAAGCATGCCTGGAACTGTTGGCTACATGGCACCAGGTACTGTTACTAGCTAGCACTTTTCTTGCTCAATCTACCTCTTATTGAACCATTGAACAATTAAGTTAATCAGGCATGCCTTAATTTCAGAGTATGGGGCTCAGGCAAAAGCTTCACGAAAAAGTGATGTATTCAGCTTTGGAATCATGCTCTTTGAAGTCTTCACTAGAAAGAGACCCACAGATGTGTTTTTTGTTGGAGAAATAAGCCTGAGGCAGTGGGTTGTTGAGGCATTTCCCGCAGAACTTGTCCGTGTTGTGGATGATCAGCTACTACAAGGGTCTTTTA
>NW_025235137.1:0-6436 GCF_018294505.1 Triticum aestivum | reverse complement strand
TTCATCCAAAACTTCAAAGATACCTGTAGGCAGTCTATGTCAATTGTGGATTTGACTAACTGTAAGCAGCAGGAAGGTGAATCCACGACCCATTGGGTTCGCCGGGTCAAGGAGATCATACATTCATCAGATAAGATGGATGCCGGCTCTGCAGTCTTAATGTTGGAACAGAACTGTCGCTTTGTGCCCCTAAAGATGAAGCTCGGGCGGCTTAAGCGTGACTGCACAGATATGGGTACGTTAATGGCGGCTCTTGTCAAGTACGCCGATTCCGATGGTACCAAGGATCCCCCTTCAGATGATGAAAGGACAGGGAAGGGAAAGAAGAACGGCAATGGCAAGGGTCCTCCGTTTAACCCGGGGAACCAAGCAGGAGGCAAGCGCAAGGCTGATGGCATCTTAGAGTTCGTAGCCAACGCCAGCTCCCAAGGTAGCAACCAGCGCCGCAAGGGGAGCCCCCCCCCCCCCCGAGGCGGCGGGTGAGGACCTTCTCTGCAGCAGCTGTTGAATGAACCTTGTCCGAGACACGGCTCTAGAGAGAAGCCAGCGACTCATCTGTGGAAGGATTGTGCAATCATGAAGGCCTTTAAAAACTACAATGGCCCGGGTGGCGGCTCAGGTGCCGGCGGCTCAGGCGCCGGCGGTTTTCATGGCCCGGGGGGCGGCTCAAATTCCGGTCCTCAGAACGGTCAAGGGGGCTTTAATCAGCAGTCGGGCCAGGGTCACCAACAGCAGCAGGGGGGTTACCAGACCAATCCAAAGCAGCTAAGCGGTGGACAGTATCATGTATTTACCACTAGTCTGTGCAAGCGAGATCAGAAGATTCACAAGAGGGCTGTGAATGCTGTTGAGCCGGCAGTCCCACGCTATTTACGATGGTCTAAGCAGCCCATAGTGTGGAGTAGGGAGGATCATCCTCCTCGAGTGGATAACCCAGGCCACTTGGCCTTGGTGGTGGCTTCTCAGGTGGGAGGATATAAGTTCACAAAGGTACTCATGGATGGAGGCAGTAGCATCAACATCCTCTATTATGAGACTTTTCGCCGTATGGGGTTAGTTGATAAGAACCATAGCCCGTCAAACACTATCTTCCATGGGGTAGTACCTGGTAAGTCGGCTTATCCAGTCGGCAAGATCGAATTGGAAGTGGCTTTCGGTGATGACAATAATTAGAGGGTGGAGAAGTTGACCTTTGAGGTGGTCAAGATAAGAAGTCCATACCATGCTATATTTGGAGGGCCGGCTTACGCCAAGTTCATGGCACGGCCGTGTTATGTGTACTTACAGCTCAAGATGCCGGGTCACAATGGGACCATTACGGTTCACTGCAGCCGGAAGGTGGCTCTGGAGTGTGAGGAAGGGGATGCAGCTTATGCAGAATCTGTTTGTGCTACAGAGGAGTTGAAGTTTTACAAAGACAATGTTGACCCAACAGACATGACCTCTCTGAAGAAGCCGACTACGGAGACTGAGCCGGCGATGAAATTTAAGTCGGCTGATGAAACTAAGCTTGTTGATTTTGTTCCAGGAGATTCATCTCAGCAGTTTAGCATCAGTGCCAATCTGGATCCAAAATAGGAAAGCGCGCTCATCGAGTTCAGCCGTGGGAATAGGGACATCTTCGCGTGGAAACCTTCTGACATGCCAGGTGTACCTAGAGAACCCGCTGAGCACACTCTCAATGTTGATCCGAAATTTAAGCCGGTCAGACAGTTCCTTCGGCGGTTTAATGAAGAGAGGCGAAAGGCTATTGGTGAAGAAGTGGCCCGGCTCTTGGCGGCCGGGTTTATCGTTGAAGTCTTTCACCCAGAGTGGTTGGCTAACCCGGTGCTCGTGCTCAAGAAGAACGGCACCTGGCGGATGTGTGTGGACTACACGGACTTGAACAAGGCGTGTTCGGCTGATCCTTTTGCTCTCCCCCGTATTGATCAAATCATTGATGCCACGGCAGGTTGCGCACGCTTAAGTTTCTTGGATGCTTATTCCGGGTATCATCAGATTAAGATGGCAGTTAAGGACCAGGAGAAGACGGCGTTCATCACTCCCTTTGGAGCCTTCTGTTATGTGTCTATGCCCTTTGGACTCAAGTGTGCACAGGCGACTTACCAGCGTTGTGTACAGAATTGTCTTCATAAACAGATCGGGCGCAATGTTCACGCTTACGTGGACGATATTTTGGTTAAATCCATCAAGGAGGAAACCCTGATAGATGACTTAAGGGAAACCTTTGATAATCTCCGGGTCTATAAGATGATGCTTAACCCGGCCAAGTGTGTCTTTGGTGTTCCTGCAGGCAAGCTCTTGGGTTTCTTGGTTTCTGACAGAGGCATTGAGGCTAACCCGGAAAAGATCAAGGCCATCACCTCCCTGGCTAAGCCAGCGTGTATAAATGACGTTCAGCGCTTGGCGGGTTGCATCGCTGCTTTAAGCCGGTTTATAAGCCGTTTGGGTGAAAAGGCCATGCCCTTATATCAGTTGATGAAGAAAACTGATAACTTTGTCTGGAATGATGCAGCTAACACCGCTTTTGAAGAATTGAAGAAACAACTGGCAGAGCCCCCGGTCCTTGCTGCTCCGGTTGATAAGTAGCCCTTACTACTGTATGTGGCAGCAAACGCACGAGCAGTCAGCGTGGCTATTGTGGTGGAGCGCAAGGAGGCGGGTAAGGAGCATCCGGTTCAGCGGCCGGTTTATTATGTCAGCGAAGTGCTCATTGAGTCTAAACAGCGGTACCCGCATTGGCAGAAACTTGTGTATGGAGTGTTCATGGCAAGCCGGAAGCTTAAGCATTATTTTCAGGGTCATCCCATCACTGTGGTCAGTTCTGCCCCTCTTGGTGATATCATTCAAAACAGAGAGGCCACAGGGAGAATTGCTAAGTGGGCTATAGAACTTGGACCCCATGGCCTCAAATATGTGCCACGCACTGCTGTTAAATCTCAGGCCTTGGTGGATTTCATCAATAATTGGACAGAGTCACAAGTGCCTGAGCAAAGGCCGGATAACACTTATTGGACTATTCACTTTGACGGGTCCTGGCAGTTGGAGGGCTCAGGGGCTGGCGTTGTATTGGCTTCCCCTAAGGGTGACAGGTTCCATTATGTGCTACAGTTGATGTTTCCTTGCACTAACAATGCGGCTGAATACGAGGCTTTGCTCCACGGTCTTCGGGTGGCTAAGGAGATGAGTTTAAGCCGGGTAAGGTGCTTTGGTGACTCAGACTTGGTGGCTCGACAAGTATCAGGCAAGTGGGACTCTAAGGACCCTCTAATGGCGGCTTATCGCCGCGAAGTTGATGCCATTGCGGGGCACTTTCAGGGCTACCAAGTAGAGCACATTGATCGCAGGAAGAACGAGGCGGCTGATGCTTTAAGCCGACTAGGCTCTCAGCGAAAGCCGGTGCCGCCTAACACTTTCCTGGATGTCCTGTATAACCCTCCGGTTAAATTGCCTACAGAGGAGGACTTGGCTATCCCTGACCCGGAGGCACGACTGGTGGCGGCTCTTCTTGTCATACCAGACTGGACAATGCCATATCTGGCTTATATAACCCGGGGAGAGTTGCCTGAGGATGAAACTTTGGCCAGGCAAATAACCCGGCGGGCTAAGTCAATGATCGTCATCGACGGCGAGTTACATCATCGCAGTGTTTCAGGGGCATTTCAATGTTGTATCTCCCCTGAAGAAGGCCAAGAGATCTTGCGTGAGATCCATGAAGGGGATTGTGGCCATCATGCCGGCTCGAAATCCCTTGTGGCCAAGGCTTTCCGTCATGGTTTTTATTGGTTGACGGCTCATGCTGATGTAGAGGACTTGGTCAGTAAATGTGATGGTTGCCAAAGGTTCTCACGACGGGCTCATGTGCCGGCTCAGGAGCTGAGGATGATCCCAATCACTTGGCCCTTTGCGGTCTGGGGGCTTGACATGGTTGGGCCTTTTAAAAGATCCAAAGATAAGAAGACCCACCTCTTGGTGGCAGTTGACAAATTCACAAAGTGGGTGGAAGCTGAGCCAGTTAGCAAGTGCGATGCCGCCACGGCGGTTCAATTTATGAAAAAGGTGATTTTCCGTTTTGGTTTTCCACACAGCATTATAACTGACAATGGCACCAATCTATCCAAAGGTGCCATGGAAGAGTTTTGTCAACGAGAGCATATCCGACTTGATGTTTCCTCAGTGGCTCATCCTTAATCCAATGGTCAAGCTGAGAGAGCTAATCAGGAGATTTTGAAGGGCATCAAGCCCCGGCTTTTGGTCCCCTTGCAACGGACGCCGGGTTGTTGGGTGGAGGAGTTGCCCTCCGTCTTATGGAGCATCAACACTACTCCTAACAGGTCTACAGGCTTCACGCCTTTCTTCATGGTTTACGGAGCGGAAGCAGTCCTCCCCAGTGACATCCGTCACGATTCACCTCGTGTGGCGGCTTATGTTGAGACGGATAATGAACAAGCGCGCCAAGATGCTCTGGACTTGTTGGACGAACAGCGTGATGTGGCAGCAGCCCGTTCAGCGATTTACCAACAAGACCTGCGCCGTTATCATAGTCGTCGGGTCAAATCCAGGGTCTTCCAGGAAGGCGAGCTTGTGCTCCGGCTCATCCAGGATCAAGCGGATGCACACAAGTTATCCCCACCTTGGGAAGGGCCCTTTGTGGTCAGCAAGAACTTGCACAACGAGTCATATTACCTCATTGATATTCGGGAGCACAAAGATTCACGTAAATCTGAGGAAGAGACCCGTCGGCCGTGGAACATAGCTCAGCTTCGGCCTTACTACACTTGAGCTGCCGGCTCTCATGGTGTACATATTTATCTCAGCCATGTATATATTATGATAAGCAATAAAGCAGGACCTCTGTCCTTTTTTCTCCTCCAAATATGCGTGTGTTGTTTTTATTGCAAGATTACATGCTGACTCAAAGGAGGATCCGGCTTATGATCGTATTCGAATCTAGCCGTAAGTTGTAAGGTCACTTGGGGGCTTCCTGCTCAAACATGGGTCGTATTCGAACCAAAGAGAACATAGCTGTCGATACCCATTTGATTGGCAAAGTGCCGAGCTCATTGGGAGGTTATCTTTGGTCATATTTGAATCATAGTTTAACCCCTCTGAGAACCGACGTGGATCGTATTCGAATCAGCGTCGTTAAACAATTTTAAATCACTTGGGGGCTTCCTGTTCAAACATAGGTCGTATTCGAACCAAAGAGAACATAGCTGTCGGTACCCTCTTGATTGGCATCGCCACATCCACTGGGGGCTATGTGATCGTATCTGAATCTTAGCTTAACCCCTTTGGGCCGGGTTTCTGGTCATATTCGAACCGGAAGCCCCTAAGTTCTTATATTTTATCACAAGTTTACTCTGATTACGTCAAAGTATGTACTGCCGGGTCTCACTTGCCGGCTTAACTTTGGTTTATCTTGTTAGTTGAACATCATGGATGTCATCAAGGCAAGTAAATTAGAGTTAAGATACCAACCGTGCTACCCGGGTTATTTAAACCGGAAGTATGCTTACAGGCCGTTAAGTGTGTTATCACGGTTATGTTCAGAGTATAATTAAGGACCAGTTTTTTTTGATTCGTATTCCGGGTTATCCATCTTCAGCACCTGATTCTCAGGGCGGTAAGCCGCCTTGAGCCTTGTGATTTGCCTTTCTATGCAGATACTTAAAGGCACCTTTTAAGGTTGAGAAGGACAAAGGGATGATTATGACCCGGAGAAACATCAAAAGGATAACTTCAAGGGATTTCAGCATTCATTACGTGCACGATGGCACGGGAGAGATAAATTGTTGCACCTATTCTATAACAAAATTCATCAAGTCTCAAGGATGGAGCAGTGTTTGATAAACCGCCAGCTAAATCATGATGCCTGCTGAGTTGAAGTCCCCGGCTCATTCTTGTCTTCTCCGGCTGATTCCAAGACCTCGAAGGTTGATGACCTCCAGTCGATGCCGCTGAGAGCTTCGAATTGGGCTTCTTCGTCAATTAACCCGGCCGGGTCAATCTCCGGGGCGAAGGTGTGCTGACGAGCCGGAGGGATCAGGTTGAGGGCTTCATAGCGTGGGGTTGGAATCCTCCGATTCTCCGCATCAAAACCCGGCTGGTACTTGGTCAAGTCGGTGTCGTTCCCGATGAGGGTAGCCACCGGGCGTACAGCCTTCACACATGCCGCGAAGTCCTTCTGGTCGAAGGCTGAGCCGTCTTCCTTCAGGCTTGGGTAACCCAGGGCGATGTCTGTCGGGGCTAGCTCCGGCAGAAATGCTTTGGCCCGGCTCAGCGCGGCGATTGCTCCGGCTCTCACGGAGGCCCGTCGTAGCTCCTGGATCCGTTGTGGCAGAACAGCGAGCCGGCGCAGGACTTCGGCCAGATGAGTTGGCACCTCGTTGGATAGGGCCACCACAGCTAAGGCACGCTGTGACCCGGTGTAGAG
>NW_025235136.1:0-6440 GCF_018294505.1 Triticum aestivum | reverse complement strand
GCCGCCGTGCCAGATCCGGCACCGGCCGGCCGGATCTGCCCGCTCGCTGCCGCCGACTTCGCCCGTCGCCGTCGCCGTCTTACGGGATCGGGAGGAGCCCCGATCCGCGTCCTCTCGCTCGCCCGCGTGGGCCCCTCCTCGGCCCAGCGCGCCCCGCGGCCCAGCAGCGCCGCGGCCCGCCTCGTCCTCCGCAGCCCCGGCCCAGCAGTGCCGGCCCAGCCGGCCTGCCTCCTCCTCCGTCCTGGGCCGAAGCCCGCTTCGGTGAGCAGCCTGCTATAACCCGCCCTGAGCACATTTTAGCAATCTGCGCTCGTCCGTTTTTTTCCAGAAACGACTAAGTCACAGATCTGCAGTAATTTTCATGCCATGTTCGTCATGCCGTATCTCTGCATCCGTAGCTCCGTTTCATGCGTGTAATATGTCAAATTGTTCGCCTCGACGAGTACACCATTTCATTCCATTGCATCATATTCATTTGAGGTCATCCAGATGCCTGAATCATCGTTGTAAGAGCGCTTCATGATGTTTTCTGCTGTCTGTTAACAGAACGAACTCTTTTGTCATTTTTGCCATGATTGATGTGTGCATCCTATGAGGTTGATGTCTACATGTGTTTTGAACTATGCCATGTCTTCTTTACAGAGGTTCTTAGCATGTATTTTTGTGATCAATGTGGTGACTAGCACAAGCATGCAAACTAGGCATCGTGATGTTCCTGATTTTAGTCCCTGTTCTGCTGTTATTTTGATGCCATGTAAACATGATGTTACAGAGAGATCCATGCATATTTTGAGATACTTCAGTAAGGGTGTTTTGAAAATGTGGTTATTGTCTATCCATTAATGCCTCTTGTTGAAATTATTGAGTAGTCTAGCATGTCATTTGAGTGCTCTACTTTTGCTTCAAAATGTTTCCTGGTAGATTGTTTACTTGTTATTCAATTTAGCCAAGGTTGTTATAGTTGATCCTTGCATCCTATGGACTTGTTCCTGACTTGGTTTGTTTCACAAACTTGTCTTCTTGATGATGCTATGCTTATCTTGTCATGCAATGACTTGTGGTGAGTGAATCGAGCTTGTTAAGTAAGGTACATGATGTTGCTGTTTTGCTAGGCTGAATCTGTAATTTCGTGATGCCATGTAAACATGTTGCTACTAATCATTCTATGCATAATCTGGAGATGTTCTATAACCATGTTTTGATCTACATGTCATCATATATCCATCCATGCCCCTGGTTGCATTTATAGCTTGCTGTAGATTGTTCATATCTTGCTCCAAAGTTGCTTCATAATGTTGCTGTCAGCCTGTTAACATTAAGTTCAGTTGTTACCATGGTTGTTCCTAGTGTTCCATGCACCCTATGACCTTGGTATTACCATGCTTAGCTTAACAAATATGTCTTCTTACTGTTGGTTGCCTTGCGATGCTATTTATTGCTCTGTGGTGAGTGGTACAAGCTCATCTACATGCCTTCATAATTCTGTTTCTGCCATGTTTGAATCTGTATTATAACTTGCTATGTTTACGTGGGTGCCATCATATTTTCTGATCCTTTTTGGCTTATGGTCAGTAAGGGACTTTTGATCTATGCATTTAGTAGATTCATGCCATGCCTTTGTTTGCCATGATAAGTTCCTGTAACATGTTGTTTGATAGCTCTAAACATTGCATCATGATGTTATTTTCTGCAAAGTCTGAAATTGTTATAACTTGCAATCTTACCATGTGTGTTTGAGCATGTTCTAGTGATTTCTGGAGATAGCTCAGTGTTCATGTTTTGTTGTGCTTTACCTGTACATCATGTCCATACCTTTTTTTTTCATATTGTGGTGCTGTAGCATGTTGTTTCGATGCTTGCAATATGCCTATTTGCTGTTTTGGACAGCTTGTCCTTATAACTTGTATAGAGTGCATGTGTTGAACCGTTGCTCCGTTTTGAGTGTGCTCTATATGAAACTTGCTTAGCATTGCATGTAGTTGCATATTATCATGTTGCATCCATGTTTTGAGGTGTTTGCTTGATATTTGGGTGCATTTTGCATCAATGCCATGTTTAACTTGTTTTGCTCATATCTTTTAGGCCGTAGCTCCGAATTAAATGAACTTTATATGTAACTTGACTAGAATCTCGTGTAGATCATCCTTGTGAATCTTAACTTGCTGTTTAACAACTTGAACATAATGTTTATTCAGATCTGGTCCAACTTCGAAATATACATATGAGGACTTACTGGAATTGTTGTATGTTGTTCCCAGCCTCATTTAAACTTGCCTTGATGTGTTGCTTTTGTTTGCATCATCTCTTGCCATGAGTAGCTTCATGTAGATTTGTCATGCATCATACTTGTTTGTGCATCATGTCATGTTCATGTGTGGTGTGTTTACCATGTTGTGTGCTTCTTCTCGATAGTTCCTGTTTCGTTGCGATCGTGAGGACTCGTTCGTCTACGCTTGGTTCGGCTTCATCCGTTCGTCTTCTTCATGGACTCGTTCTTCTTCCTTGCGGGATTTCAGGCAAGATGACTGCTACCCTGGATCTCACTACTATCATTGCTATGCTAGTTGCTTCGTTCTATCGCTATGCTGCGTTACCTATCTTTTGCTCATCAAGGCATCCCAAATTGCCATGAACCTCTAACCTTTGATACCTTTCCTATGCAAACCATTGCTTGGCTATGTTACCGCTTCGCTCAGCCCTCTTATAGTGTTGCTAGTTGAAGGTGAAGTTGAAGATTTCTCCATGGTGGACAGGATTTTGGTTGGGATATCACAATATCTCTTATATTATTAATGCATCTATATACTTGGTAAAGGGTGGAAGACTCGGCCTTTTGCCTGGTGTTTTGTTCCACCCTTGCCGCCCTAGTTTCCGTCATACCGGTGTTATGTTCCCGGATTTTGCGTTCCTTACGCGGTCGGGTGATTTATGGGACCCCCTTGATAGTTCGCTTTGAATAAAACTCCTCCAGCAAGGCCCAACCTTGGTTTTACATTTGCCTCATCTAGCCCTTTTTCCCTTGGGAGTCGCGCTCTCGAGGGTCATCTTTATATTATCCCCCCCCGGGCCAGTGCTCGTTGTGAGTGTTGGTCCAACCTGTCAGCCGCCGGTGGCCACCAGGGGCAACTCTGGGCTGGCCTACCGGAAGTTTGGACAATCCGGTGTGCCCTGAGAATGAGATATGTGCAGCTCCTATCGGGATTTGTCGGCACATCCGGGCAGCTTTGCTGGTCTTGTTTTACCATTGTCGAAATGTCTTGTAAATCGAGATTCCGAGTCTAATCGGGTCTTCCTGGGAGAAGGTCTATTCCTTCGTTGATCGCGAGAGCTTGTCATGGGCTAAGTTGGGACACCCCTGCAGGGTATAATCTTTCGAAAGCCGTGCCTGCGGTTATAGGCAGATGGGAATTTGTTAATGTCTGGTTGTAGATAACTTGACCCTAGATCCGAATTAAAAACGCATCAACCGTGTGTGTAGCCGTGATGGTCTCTTTTCGGCGGAGTCCGGGAAGTGAACACGGTGTCCGGGTTATGCTTGACGTAACTAGGAGTTCAGGATCACTTCTTGATCATTACTAGTTGACGACTGTTTCGCTTGCTCTCTTCTCGCTCTTATTTGCGTATGTTAGCCACCATATATGCTTAGTTGCTGCTGCTACCTCACCACTTTACCCCTTCCGTTCCTATTAAGCTTTGCTAGTCTTGATACCCATGGTAATGGGATTGTTGAGTCCTCGTGGCTCACAGATTACTACAACAACAGTTGCAGGTACAGGTTGTGCGATGATCATGACGCGAGAGCGATGCTTGCTTGCGTTGAGTTCTTCTTCTGCTTCTTCTTCGATCAGGGGATAGGTTCCAGTTCGGCAGCCTGGGCTAGCAGGGTGGATGTCGTTTGAGTTTCTGTTTGTGATTCATCCGTAGTCGGATGATGCTCTTATGTATTGTGATGTTGTATTCGTGTGGCGTTGTATGCCTTATGTATGTATCCCCATCTATTATCTAATGTTGATGTAATGATATCCACCTTGCAAAAGCGTTTCAATATGCGGGTCTATCCTTGGTGGGACCTTCGAGTTCCTTTTGGATAGGGTCGCATATTGGGCGTGACAAGTTGGTAATCAGAGCCTCGACCGACCCTAGGAGCCCCCTTGATTAATCGTGTAGTCTGGCCGTTGTTGAGTCTAGAAGAAAACTGATTTCTGAGTCTAGTTATATCGGAGAGTAGGAATTCTTTTTACTCCTCAGCCCCTTCGTCGCTCTGGTGAGGAATCTTGACGTAGGTGTTTTGAACTACTCCTCTTCCCCTTCAAATTTTTCTTTAGGATCACGCAGTTGGTTTTCCGATCATTGTTCCTCAGCTCTGTTCATCCGGTGCATTTCTCGTCAAGTTGACTCGAGCCTCTTCATCATTGAGTTCATTCCTCAGTTGTCTTCTTTCCCACCCGCCCTCTCCTTTTTCTTCTCGAAGTTGGAGTCCGTAATCGAGTATCCATCCTACTCGTGTGAAGCCTTTTCCTTCTTTCAACCGGTGTTTCTCTTCAAGATATTCGTCGATTTCTCCTTCCAAGTTGCATTTGTTTTCCCGCCCTCCCACCCTCTTCTTCCCGGAGCCGAGTCTCTCTCGACCATCTATTCCATTCGTGTGGAGCATCTTTAGTCTTTCGTCAATTGTTTCAACCGGTGAATTCTCGTCTCGTTCGTCATTCTTCATCTCTTTTCCTTTCCGGTGGATTCAATTCCAATTTTCGTGTTGATCATATTATTTTCCTTGGATCAAGTGTTCTCCTTGCTCGTGTGCCTCTCGCTAGTTTATCCTTCCGGAGTGTGCAAGACATCTCAGGAGATTCGTCTGTGTTCAAATTAATTCGAGGTTGTCACCTCATTCAAATATTTCAATTGTTCCGATGCATCATCTATCTGTTCAACAATCCTTTTCAACGGTGTTTTCTTTTAGTGGGCCCTAACCCACAGGTCTTTTTCCAGGATCTTACCTGACTCTTCTAATTCTCCCGGAGTTATTGTCCATTCTTTTCAAGAGTGACGTAAGAATGGATTTCATCAGTCACATGCCTTGTCCTAGATCTCGTTCAAATTCTTTTCATTGCTGGCTCAACCTCTTCGCTTGTCATCATACCGGAGTATCTCAGTAATTTTGGTGGTGTTTTCTCGCTGTCATTTGAAGATCGAAGAAGAGTCTTTCCTCTAAATCTTGTCTCTTCTCCCGAAGATTCGTGGTTCCAACTTCATGTTATCCTCGCGAATTATTCCATTTGTCAGATATTCCTTTTCTCTACCATCCGGAGTTTGTCAAGAGTTGTTTTCCCGTTTATTTTCACCGGAGGCGATCATTCCAGAAGAATTCTTCGTCCTCTCATTCCAGCTATCGTTCTCTATATATCCTGGTGCTTCGTTCAAGTGTTCTTTAATCAGCTCATGATCTCTTTGTTCTCTTGCATTTTAATTCCCTCACGTATCTTCGTGCTTCTCTAATTCTTCCCGGTGATTCATTCTCTTTCATCAGTCATTTTCGAATTCTTACGGTGGTTCCTTCAGATTCTTTTTCCTTGTTTATCATATTAATTCATTCGTTCTTTCCAATCCTACCGGTGGTTCATGAAGATCTTCTCAAGTCTGTGACATGTCACTTCTCAATCCTTTTTCAAGAGGAATAAGTAGTATGCAAAAATCCATTGATTGTCATCAATTTAATTTGATGAAGGATAGGCATACAATAATTCTTATTCTTATTTGATCCAAGTGAGTAATCCATTCCTTCAGAGTTTGTTCTTGATGAATAAATTCTAATTCCAAGTGCTTTCATCTTTTCTTTTCCGGAGTTCAAAATTTCCTCGGTCATTTCGTCGGAACCTCCATCTAAATCATCGGAAGGCTCATCTTATTCTTTCTTCGTTCATTCTATCTCATCATCTTTTTGTCACCGGAGTTCTTCACGGTGGTTCTTCATGATTTAGTTCATTCTTCAAGTGTGCATCAAGATTCTTGTCGGTGGAGTTCAAATATCTTTTCTTCTCGCGTCTCGAAGTGCAATTAACTCTCCGTTTCCTTTTGAAGTGGAGTTTTGCATTCCTTCGTTCTTCTCAGCTATTCAATCTTTTCCGTTTGTGGCCGGTTATCACCTCATGATATTGAGATGATACCTATAAGACCAAAACAAGCTTATTCTTTCGTTGTTGATCTTCTCAACAACTCTGTTCAACCCTTCCTTCTAAATTCTTTTGATTCCATTCTTCAATTCTTCCGGAGGCTTTGCGTTGTTCATCTCGCCAAGTGTCATCCCATCTGGTGAAGTTCATGTTCTAATCCTTCCATTTTCAGACGGAGTGATGCATAAATCCTTTCAGTCTTATTCGTTTCTTATCTTGTTCTAACCGGAGTGGTTTCATAGTCTATCTGATTCCGTGAGCTTTCGATTCTCG
>NW_025235135.1:0-6441 GCF_018294505.1 Triticum aestivum | reverse complement strand
ATAATTAGTTGCTCTTGGTGTTGTTGTAGATGAGCTTGCATGTTGAATTCTTAGAGTTCTAAGTAGTTTGAATGCTTGCTATGGCCTCTATGCATACCTATGAGTAGTTGCTATCAATCTTGTGAAGTTTTGTTGAGAAAATTTTGTGGACTAAAAATTTCATAATTTTGTTCATAGGAAAAAGATGAGTATCTTTAGGAAGTTTGCTTCCAGGAAGAACTACAAGGGAGTGATTAGGGAGTCATCTGACAGTGATCTCCAAACCCGGAGAATGACAGAGGTATGGCCATGCGAATGGCCGCATAATCCGTTCGTGGAAGGGGCTGGATTCCTTCAAGAGTTTGCACAATATGCTGCTAATGCTGGCCTCACCGACTTCATCGTAGCTGAATGTGAATAGTATCATCTCCTACAAATTCCTTTGTGCAAAGTTTTAATTTCCTTCCTAGGAATAATCCCCTTGAGGTGCAGTTTAATTTTTATGCTACCCCATTAGATACCGCTTACTGAATATTGTGACATATGCTTGCTCCCTTCTGATGGTGGTTTAGTAGAGCCTAGGCCCGCAGAGTTTGATGGTTTTTACCATAATCTGACAGTGGGGGATGAGAGAGGCGTGTCGAGTGTCACTGCCGCTGGCTTGCATTTTCCTGCTGTGCAATATTTTGCTCTATTTATTGCAGAGTGTTTACTTGCTAGAGAGAAGGTAGGCCCACTCAGTGCTCCAAATTTTGCTGTTTTACTCGTGCACTCCACGGTGACAACACTTATAGCTCGGGAGCTATTATGGCCTGTTGCCTTCACATTAATAAGTCCAAGGGTAAAATACATGGTGGTACTTATGCTACTCGTTTGGCAGCTCGCTTTAACGTTCAGATATTCATGCTTGCATGATTATTCTTTACCCAAGTTTTACCTAGATCACGCGGCCATGCAACACCAGCAGTTTATTGCAAGTGATTACCCTAACATTCCTATTCCTTATAACCTGGTTTTTAGTGAAAACACTCATGATATTATTCCATTGCATGCACCTTCTTTGTTTGATCCTATTGCCAGGGGTGGATACAGGATTATGCATGCGGACATTGTCGCCTACCGAAACAACTTAGCCGCGGCAGAGGAGGAGCCATAGTAGTGGGATCCTCAGATACCCGTGCCACAGCATTTCGACATAGGACCCCATGGTTTCTTCGACTACTGATTACCAAGTTAGGCCAAAAGCCTAAGCCTGGGGGAGTACGTATTTCCACCGACATTACATTCATGTTCACACATTTCATTTCAGTTGTCGGTGTCCATACTTTTTCATTGTATCATCCATGTGAAATTTATTTTCTCGTTTTCTTCTTGCGTGTTTGAAAAAATTTGAGAAAATACAGAAATATTTCCTTCTTCTTTTTGATTTTTCTTTCTATAGTAGTTAGCTATAGAACTAAAAAGAAAACCCAAAAAGATTTCCTTGTTCTTCTTTTTTTGTTGGGAGCTTTTTCGTGTAAATAGTTTTTCTCATTTTTTCTTTTCCCTTTTTATTTGCTTGATCAATAAAAACCAAAAAATCTAGACATATTTTAGTGTGTCTCTCTAAATTTCTCTTCTTTTTATTGAATCATACCGAGAAGAAGACCACGATGAAAATGTTGAGTGGCTCTCTGATACGTCTCCAACGTATCTATAATTTTTTATTGTTCCATGCTATTATATTATCTATTTTGGACGTTTAATGGGCTTTAATAAGCTATTTTATATTATTTTTTGGACTAACCTATTAACCGCGGGCCCAGTGCTAGTTTCTATATTTTTTTGCCTATTTTAGAGTTTTACAGAAAAGGAATACCAAATGGAGTCCAAGCGGAATGAAACCTTCGCGATATTTCTTGGACCAAAAGCAAACCAGAAGACTTGGAGATGAAGTCAGAGAGGCAACAAGGCGGCCACGAGGCAGGAGGGCGCACCTAGGGGCAACGAGGCGGCCCGATGTTGCAGTTGACCTGCAGTCGAGCCATTGATCCTTTTGTCGATCACACAGCGGAACTCTCAATGAAAGCTCCAATGTCGGTGTCAAAACCGGCGGATCTCGGGTAGGGGGTCCCGAACTGTGCGTCTAAGGCTAATGGTAACAGGAGGCAGGGGTCACTATGCTTTACCAGGTTCGGGCCCTCTCGATGGAGGTAATACCCTACTTCCTGCTTGATTGATCTTGATGATATAGGTATTACAAGAGTTGATCTACCACGAGATCGTAGAGGCTAAACCCTAGAAGCTAGCCTATGATTATGATTGTTCTTGTCCTACAGACTAAACCCTCCGGTTTATATAGACACCGGAGGAGGCTAGGGTTACACAGAGTCGGCTACAAAGAAGGATATCTAACATCCGAATCACCAAGCTTGCCTTCCACGCACGGGAGAGTCCCATCCGGACACGGGACGAAGTCTTGAATCTTGTATCTTCATAGTCCAAAAGTCCGGACAAAGTATATAGTCCGGCTGTCCGGATACCCCCTGAAACAGGCTTCAATGACGATGAGTCCGGCGTGAAGATTGTCTTCGGCATTGCAAGGCGGGTTCCATCTCCGAATACTCCAAAGTAAATCTTGAACAGTTAAATCATGTCCGGCTCTGCAAGATGAATTTCACATACCACCGTAGAGAGAACAATATCCCACAAATATAACCTGCTGACAACTTTAGATAACGTGACATCACACCATGGTCGAGTCATTATTCCAACCGTTTGCCCACAACCAGGCAACGCACATATTGCAAGGCGGTTTCCTTGGCATGTCTTGTCGAAGCAGAGATCGTGTCCCCTTATCACGGGATCCTCATTAATACGGCTACGGGTAACCTAGCCGTGCCATTTAACATGGCGCTTGGAAAATAAGCGATTTTATCAGGCAAGCGGGGAGGCGCACAGTTTTCGCCACCTCTATAAAGGGATAAGGATCTCCCATTTTTACCCACGCCTTCTTCCTCCTTTGCTCATCCATTCTCACACTCTCGAGCCCCAGCGCCCAATTTCTCACCTTCTTCGTAGGACCATTCGCAGCATGTCCGGAGCGGGAGGCAAGTTGATGGCCTCCTCCATCACAGAGGAGGACATTACCAAGCTTCGGGCGGCTGGATACCTGGCTGCAAACATTGCACACAGGCTTCCAGCGGAGGGACAGATACCCCCACTCCAAAGTCTCGGGAAAGAGTAGTGTTCCTCTCTCATTTCGTCTGCGGACTAGGATTTCCACTTCATCCATTTGTCTGCGGGCTCATGTTTTTTTATGGGCTAGACTTCCATGATCTATCCCCAAATTTCGTCCTTAACATCTCAGCGTTTATCGTCGTGTGCGAGGCCTTCCTCCGCATCAAGCCCCACTTCGGACTGTGGCTACGAATCTTCTGCGTCAAGCCGAAGATCATGAGCGGCCAGCAAGTGGAGTGCGGAGGCTCCATGGTGGGCAAGATGCCCAACGTTTCCTAGCTTGACGGCTCCTTCGTGGAGACCGTGAAAGGGTGGCAATCGGGGTGGTTCTACATCATCGAGCCACGCGACGCCAACTGGGCGGCGGCCCCCGAATTCCGATCTGGAATCCCCATGTGGCTCACCTCTTGGGAAAAGAAGGGCCTGGCCTGGGGCGAACCTGCAGAGCTGACAGGACTTCAGAACTAAATCAAAAACATGATGGACAAGAAGATCAAGCTTCTCAATGCGGTCCAGGTTATGCTCTTCCGCCGAATCCTTCTGTGCCAAAGACGGGCATTCACTCTGTGGGAGTTCGATCCGGCCGAACACCAGACGCTGCGAGAGCTTTTCGGCACGACGCATAAGGACGTCTGGAAGGTGCTGTTCAAGGCCACCGAAGTACCTCCTCCCACAACCGAGGACCGCGGACTCAGCGCCACGCGGCTCGCCAATCCGGTAACTTCTCTGATCATCACTAGATATACCTTTCCCATCATATTCAGGGGAGGATTTTAAGTCACCATATTTATCAAACAGGATTACGTGGTGACGGCGGAGCGGATCAACTGTCCGGCTCTGCTGCCAGAAGATCTAGCAACCACACTCCTGACAGAGATGCTAGTTCCGGCACCTTACAAGGTGCTGGAGAAGAAGGCCGAAAAGAAAGCCATGGGGACCAGGAAGGGTCTCCGGCGCAAGGTTACACCGTACGCCTCGTCCGAAGACGATGAGGTGTGCTCCTCCCACAAAGGGGGAGGAGAAGAAGAAAAAGAAGGCCGCCCCATCCGGGGAGGCTAAAAGGTCCAGGAAAGCGGTCGCGGGGACCAGAAAAGGTCTTCGGCGCAGGGCCGTACTCGACTCGTCGTCCGAGGACGGCGAGGCAGATTCCTCCCACAGAGACGGGGGAAAACATGAAGAAATTCCCCCTCCCCGCACTGGGGAGGAGAAGAAAAGAAAACCGCCCACAGGGGGAGGCTAGGATGCCGAAGAAGGGAAAGGCATCCCTTCCGGATCACTCCATCACGGCCTCCTACAGCGAGGAGGAGTGGATGCCCAGGGGCAAGCCCCTGGCAAGATCATAAGTGTCCGCACTCTGTAATACCTCTCGTGCGCCTTAACTTCATAGTTTGTAATAATGTCGCACATGCATATGCAGTCCGGCCGGGTCCCATCTCAAGGTGTCCTCTTTGGATGGGTCTCTGAGCGAGTCGGAGATGAATTCCTTCCCGACGGCCACCTCCCCTCGGCCCGCGGATGACACTGAGGTGTTATCCCAAAGGATACCGGAACTGGGGGCGGCGCTTCTGGAGACGCCCCAAGGCGAAATTCCTGATGCCGGGCATATGGGAGGTAAGATCCCCATAGGCTATGTTGACGAGAGCTGCGGCAAGTCGGGCCCCCAGCCGGACACTGCGCTGGAACCTCCAAAGGTTCCGGATTCTGGTAGGCAGCCCCTCGCTAAGGAGGGTGAGCTGGCCGTGCCGATGACCTCTGCCACGCCGGAGGCATCTGATAGTCTGCTGGAAGTGCTTCGCGGCGCTTCCGTTGATGAAGAGCACCGTACGTTTATGAGTATGGTGATTCAGAAGGTTCGGTCCACCAAAAGTGGATTGACTGAAGCCTGCACCAGCCTCCTAAAGGGCTTTGAGGTAAGTAATCAAGGGTGTGAAAAATTGTCACCCAATAGACAGTATCCCCTGATGCTCTTTTTGGTGTTCGAAAAGAAAAGCCAAACGGAGGGTCAACTTTCAATCCGTAGGAGTCTAACAATGAATGTCTGTGTGAGTAAGTAGGCGTGGCTGCTGTCCACTGCCGCCCGCACTACCGAGGTCGCCGTACTCGAGCGGGACCTGAAGCAGGTCGAAGAAGAGCTCAGCCTCACTAGGAGGCAGCTCGAGGAGAACAAGGGTAAGTTATGCCCCGTCAATGTGTCATATAAAGGAAAAATTAATGATGTTAACAAAAAGGCGTCATGATTTTAAATAGGGGCCACGACCGAAGTGGCGGCCCTGAAGAAAGTGCTATCAGAGGCCGAAGACAAAGCACTGAGCATGAAAAGCAAGATGCTCGGGTGAGCGAGGTACAGCAAGAGCTCCAGGAGTTCGACAAGAAATTCAAGTCCTTGGAGCGTGACTTCAAGACGCAAGAGTCTGAGCTTGCAAAGGCCCTCCAGAGTGCGACAGATGCCAAGGCCGAAGCCCAAAAGGCCCTCCAGGAAATCCAGGCGGCCAAGAAGATAGCAGCGGGTAAGGCATTCATTATGCAAAGTAAGCATGTGGAGGAGACATTTCTTTTACTTACCCGAATTCGGACTTCTCCAGGGACATTCACAGATCTGCCATGCAGCATATCGGATACCATGGAGTTCTACCGTGCCAAAGAGGGGAGCTCGACGGAGAAGCTGTTCTAGTCCCAGTATACTGGAACCGAACACCCAATGCCTCTGAGTGACCAACTGAAGCAATTGGTCGAACTCCACAGGGCGGCCGAACTGGCCGTGAAGGACCTCATAGTCCGGATGTGGCCTAGTGAGCCCCTGCCCGACAGCTACTTCGGCCTTATAAAGAGGATGGTACATGCCTGTCCGCGGCTTGAGGTTATTAAGAAATCCGTCTGTATTGAGGGTGCCCGCTGAGGGAGTCCTGGATTAGGGGGTATCCGGACAGCCGGATTGTATATGTCGTCCGGACTATTAAAGTGTGAAGATACCAGACTCAAGACTGCATGTCCGGATGGGACTCTCCTTTGCGTGAAAGACAAGCTTGGTGATCCGGATATTATATTTCCTTCCTTGTAACTGACTTCATGTAAACCCTAGCCCTCTCCGGTGTCTATATAAACCAGAGAGGATGGTCCTTAGAAGGCCGATCACAATTACAATCATACCATCATAGGCTAGCTCTTTGGGTTTAGCCTCTATGATCTCGTAGTAGATCTACTCTTATACTACTCATATCTTCAATATTAATCAAGCAGGAAGTA
>NW_025235134.1:0-6441 GCF_018294505.1 Triticum aestivum | reverse complement strand
TGAAATCGGCATTTTTCGGAGTACCGGAGAGTTACGGGAATTCGCCGGGGAGTATATGGGCCTTATTGGGTCATACGGGAATAGAGGAGAGAGACCAAAAGGAAGGAGGCCTGCGCCCCCCCTCTGGTCCGAATTGGACAAGGGGCGCAGCCCCCTTTTCCTTTTTCCTCTCCCCCTCTTTCCCCTTCTCCTACTCCAACAAGGAAGGAGGGAGTCCTACTCCCAGTGGGAGTAGGACTCCCCTTGGCGCGCCCCCTCCTAGGCCGACCGCCCCTCCCCCTTGCTCCTTTATATACGGGGGCAGGGGGGCACCCCAGGACACACAAGTTGATCTTCGTGATCGTTCCTTAGCCGTGTGCGGTGCCCCCCTCCACTATATTCCACCTCGGTCATATTGTAGCGGTGCTTAGGCGAAGCCCTGCGACGGTTGAACATCAAGATCGTCACCACGCCGTCGTGCTGACGGAACTCCTCCCCGAAGCTTTGCTGGATCGGAGCCCGGGGAGCGTCATCGAGCTGAACGTGTGCCAAGAACTCGGAGGTGCCGGAGTAACGGTACTTGGATCGGTTGGACCGGGAAGACGTACGACTACTTCCTCTACGTTGCGTCAATGCTTCCGCTTCGGTCTACGAGGGTACGTAGACAGCACTCTCCCCTCTCGTTGCTATGCATCACCATGATCTTGCGTGTGCGTAGGAATTTTTTTGAAATTACTACGTTCCTCAACAGTGGTATCCGAGCCTAGGTTTTATGTGCTGATGTTATATGCACGAGTAGAACACAAGTGAGTTGTGGGCGATATAAGTCATACTGCTTACCAGCATGTCATACTTTGGTTCGGCGGTATTGTTGGATGAAGCGGCCCAGACCGACATTACGCGTACGCTTACGCGAGACTGGTTCTACCGCCGTGCTTTGCACACAGGTGGCTGGCGGGTGTCAGTTTCTCCAACTTTAGTTGAACCGAGTGTGGCTACGCCCGGTCCTTGCGAAGGTTAAAATAGCACCAACTTGACAAACTATCGTTGTGGTTTTGATGCGTAGGTGAGATTGGTTCTTGCTAAGCCCGTAGCAGCCACGTAAAATTTGCAACAACAAAGTAGAGGACGTCTAACTTGTTTTTGCAGGGCATGTTGTCATGTGATATGGTCAAGACGTGATGAGATATAAGTTGTTGTATGAGATGATCATGTTTTGTTCAAGTTATCGGCAACTGGCAGAAGCCTTATGGTTGTCTTTTTATTGCATAAGATGCAAGCGCCAAATAATTGCTTTACTTTATCGCTACGCGATAGCAATAGTTGCAAGAGCAATAGTTGGCGAGACGACCATGTGACGACACATTGATATATATCAAGATGATGGAGATCATGGTGTCATGCCAGTGACGATGGAAATCATGACGATGCTTTGGAGATGGAAATCAAAGGCACAAGATGATGATGGCCATATCATGTCACATATTTTGATTGCATGTGATGTTTATCTTTTATACATCTTATTTTGCTTAGTTCGACGGTAGCTCTTTAAGATGATCTCTCACTAAATTATCAAGGTATAAGTGTTCTCCCTGAGTATGCACCGTTGCGAAAGTTCTTCGTGCCGAGACACCACGTGATGATCGGATGTGATAGGCTCTACGTTCAAATACAACGGGTGCAAAACAGTTGCACACGCGGAATACTCAGGTTTAACTTGACGAGCCTAGCATATAACAGATATGGCCTCGGAACACGGAGACAGAAAGGTCGAGCGTGAATCATATAGTAGATATGATCAACATAGTGATGTTCACCATTGAAACTACTCCATCTCACGTGATGATCGGACATGGTTTAGTTGATATGGATCACGTGATCACTTAGAGGATTAGAGGGATGTCTATCTAAGTGGGAGTTCTTAAGTAATATGATTAATTGAACTTTAATTTATCATGAACTTAGTCCTGGTAGTATTAGCATATCTATGTTGTAGATCAATAGCTCGCATTGTTGCTTTCATATGTTTATTTTGATATGTTCCTAGAGAAAATTGTGTTGAAAGATGTTAGTAGCAATTATGCGGATTGGATCCATGATCTGAGGTTTATCCTCATTGTTGCACAGAAGAATTATGTCCTTGATGCACCGCTAGGTGACAGGCCTATTGCAGGAGCAGATGCAGACGTTATGAACGTTTGGCTGGCTCAATATGATGACTACTTGATAGTTTAGTGCACCATGCTTAACGGCTTAGAATCGGAACTTCAAAGACGTTTTGAACGTTATGGACCATATGAGATGTTCCAGGAGTTGAATTTAATATTTCAAGCAAATACCCGAGTTGAGAGATATGAAGTCTCCAACAAGTTCTATAGCTAAAAGAGGGAGGAGAATCGCTCAACCAGTGAGCATGTGCTCAGATTGTTTGGGTACTACAATCGCTTGAATCAAGTGGGAGTTAATCTTGCAGATAAGATAGTGATTGACAGAATTCTCTTGTCGCCACCACCAAGTTAGTAGAACTTCGTGATGAACTATGATATGCATGGGATAACGGAAACAATTCCCAAGCTCTTCGTGATGTTGAAATCGATGAAGGTAGAAATCAAGAAAAACATCAAGTGTTGATGGTTGACAAGAGCACTAGTTTCAAGAAAAAGGCAAAAGGAAGAAGGGGAACTTCAAAAAGAACGGCAAGCAAGTTGCTGCTCAAGTGAAGAAGCCCAAGTCTGGTCCTAAGCCTGAGACTAACTGCTTCTACTGCAAAGGGACTGGTCACTGGAAGCGGAACTGCCCTAAGTATTTGGCGGATAAGAAGGATGGCAAAGTGAACAGAGGTATATTGGATATACATGTTATTGATGTGTACTTTAGTAGTGTTTATAGCAACCCCTCAGTATTTGATACTAGTTCAGTTGCTAAGAGTAGTAACTCGAAACGGGAGTTGCAGAATGAACAGAGACTAGTTAAGGGTGAAGTGACGATGTGTGTTGGAAGTGGTTCCGAGATTGATATGATCATCATCGCACTCTCCCTATACTTTCGGGATTAGTGTTGAAACTAAATAAGTGTTATTTGGTGTTTGCGTTGAGCATGAATATGATTTGATCATGATTATTGCAATACGTTATTCATTTAAGTTAGAGAACAACTGTTGTTCTGTTTACATGAATAAAACCTTCTATGGTCATACACACCAACGAAAATGGTTTGTTGTATCTCGATCGTAGTGATACACATATTCATAATATTGAAGCCAAAAGATGCAAATTTAATAATGATAGTGCAACTTATTTGTGGCACTGCCGTTTAAGTCATATTGGTGTAAAGCGCATGAAGAAACTCCATGCTGATGGGATTTTTGGAATGACTTGATTATGAATCACTTGATACTTGTGAACCATGCCTCTTGGGCAAGATGACTAAAACGCCGTTCTCCGGAACAATGAAGCAAGCAACAGATTTGTTGGAAATCATACATACTGATGTATGTGTTTCGATGAATATTAAGGCTTGCAGCAGGTATCATTATTTTCTGACCTTCACAGATGATTTGAGCAGATATGGGTATATCTACTTGATGAAACATAAGTCTGAAACATTTGAAAAGTTCAAAGAATTTCAGAGTGAAGTGGAGAATCATCGTAACAAGAAAATAAAAGTTTCTACGATATGATCGCAGAGGTAAAATATTTGAGTTACGAGTTTGACCTTCAGTTAAAACAATGTGGAATAGTTTCACACTCATGCGACCTGGAACACCACAGCATAATGGTGCATCCGAACGTCATAACCGTACTTTATTGGATATAGTACAATCTATGATGTCTCTTACCGATCTACCACTATCGTTTTGGGGTTATGCATTAAAGACAGCTGCATTCACGTTTAAAAGGGCACCATCTAAGTCCGTTGAGACGACACAATCTGAACTGTGGTTTGGCAAGAAACCAAAGTTGTCGTTTCTTAAAGTTTGGAGTTGCGATGCTTATGTGAAAAAGTTTCATCCTGATAAGCTCGAACCCAAATCGGAGAAATGCATCTTCATAGGATACCCAAAGGAGACTGTTGGGTACACCTTCTATCACAGATCCGAAGGCAAATTCATTGCTAAGAATGGATCCTTTCTAGAGAAGGAGTTTCTCTCGAAAGAAGTGAGTGGGAGGAAAGTAGAACTTGATGAGGTAAATGTACCTGCTCCCTTATTGGAAAGTAGTTCATCATAGAAATCTGTTCCTGTGACTACTATACCAATTAGTGAGGAAGCTAATGATGATGATCATGTAACTGAAGGAAATATGCCCTAGAGGCAATAATAAAGTTATTATTTATTTCCTTATATCATGATAAATTTTTATTATTCATGCTAGAATTGTATTAACCGGAAACATAATACATGTGTGAATACATAGACAAACAGAGTGTCACTAGTATGCCTCTACTTGACAAGCTCGTTAATCAAAGATGGTTATGTTTCCTAACCATGAACAAAGAGTTGTTATTTGATTAACGAGGTCACATCATTAGTTGAATGATCTGATTGACATGACCCATTCCATTAGCTTAGCACCCGATCGTTTAGTATGTTGCTATTGCTTTCTTCATGACTTATACATGTTCCTATAACTATGAGATTATGCAACTCCCGTTTACCGGAGGAACACTTTGGGTACTACCAAATGTCACAACGTAACTTGGTGATTATAAAGGAGTACTACAGGTGTCTCCAATGGTAGATGTTGGGTTGGCGTATTTCGAGATTAGGGTTTGTCACTCCGATTGTCGGAGAGGTATCTGTAGGCCCTCTCGGTAATAGACATCACATAAGCCTTGCAAGCATAATAACTAAGATGTTAGTTATAAGATGATGTATTACGGAACGAGTAAAGAGACTTGCCAGTAACGAGATTGAACTAGGTATTGGATACCGATGATCGAATCTCGGGCAAGTAACATACCGATGACAAAGGGAACAACGTATCTTGTTATGCGGTCTGACCGATAAAGATCTTCGTAGAATATGTAGGAGCCAATATGGGCATCCAGGTCCTGCTATTGGTTATTGACCGGAGACATGTCTCGGTCATGTCTACATTGTTCTCGAACCGTAGGGTCCGCACGCTTAACGTTACGATGACAGTTATTATGAGTTTATGCATTTTGATGTACCGAAGGTTGTTCAGAGTCCCGGATGTGATCACGGACATGACGAGGAGTCTCGAAATGGTCGAGACATAAAGATTGATATATTGGAAGCCTATGTTTGGACACCGGAAGTGTTTCGGGTGAAATCGGGATTTTACCGGAATACCGGGAGGGTTACCGGAACCCCCCTGGAGGCAAATGGGCCTATTGGGCCTTAGTGGAAGAGTGAAAGGGGCTGCCCAAAAGGGCTGCGCGCCTCCCCCCTTCCCTATTCCTATTAGGACTAGGAGAAGGGGCCGGCCCCCTCTTTCTCTCTTCTCTTTGGAGAGTCCTATTAGGAATAGGTTTGGGGGGGGGGGAGTCCTACTCCCGGTAGGAGTAGGACTCCTCCTGCGCCTCTCTCCCTAGCCGGCCGAACCCCTCCCCCTGCTCCTTTATATACGGGGGCAGGGGGCACCCCATAGACACACAAGTTGATCATTGTTGATCGTTCCTTAGCCGTGTGCGGTGCCCCCTGCCACCAAATTCCACCTCGATCATACCGTTGTAGTGCTTAGGCGAAGCCCTGCGTCAGTAATACATCAAGATCGTCACCACGCCGTCGTGCTGACGGAACTCTTCCTCGACGCTTTGCTGGATCGGAGCCTGAGGATCGTCATCGAGCTGAACGTGTGCTAAGAACTCGGAGGTGCCGGAGTAACGGTGCTTGGATCGGTTGGATCGGGAAGAAGACGTACGACTACTTCCTCTATGTTGTGTGATCGCTTCTGCAGTCGGTCTGCGTTGGTACGTAGACAACACTCTCCCCCTCGTTGCTATGCATCACCATGATCTTGCGTGTGCGTAGGAAAATTTTCGAAATTACTATGTTCCCCAACAGTGGCATCCGAGCCTAGGTTTTATGGTTTGATGTTATTTGCACGAGTAGAACATAAGTGAGTTGTGGGCGATACAAGTCATACTGCCTACCAGCATGTCATACTTTGGTTCGGCGGTATTGTTGGACGAGACGATCCGGACCAACCTTACGCGTACTCTTACGCGAGACCGGTTCCCTCGACGTGCTTTGCACATAGATGGCTTGCGGAAGACTGTCTCTCCAACTTTAGTTGAACCAAGTGTGGCTACGCCCGGTCCTTGAGAAGGTTAAAATGGAGTCTATTTGACGAACTATCGTTGTGGTTTTGATGCGTAGGTGAGATGAGTTCTTACTTAAGCCCGTAGCAGCCACGTAAAACTTGCAACAACAAAGTAGAGGACGTCTAACTTGTTTTTGCAGGGCATGTTGTGATGTGATATGGTCAAGGCATGATG
>NW_025235133.1:5802-6442 GCF_018294505.1 Triticum aestivum | reverse complement strand
CGAGAAACACTTATACCATGCGAAAAATCCAAATATTTTGAAACTTTTGAATTCAAATGCTCACCTGATAGTTAAATACGTGGCATCTCTTATTGAACATCATGACAGGTCATGGCCTAGGTGGCAAAGCCAAGCTTTCTGCAGCAGCAAGTCTCGGGGTTGAGTCTCGTCGCTTTCATTTTTACTTCTTTTAGAGGATGCAAAAAGTAAGAACGTCAAACTCGCGACGTTTGACCAAGCGGCAGCTAAGGGTGAACAGCCAATACGGTAGGGCTTGCTTTGCGTGTGTATGTGTGTGTGTGTGTGTGTTTTCCGAAGAAGGGCAGGCTTTGTGTTCTTTCAACGGGGGAGAAAAAGTCACCCCTCATACACACTCTCAAGACATTAGTAAATCCCTTGAAATCTTTCACGATGTCACATGACAAATAACATGATAAGTGGTGTTGTGCAAAAACATAAAAATGGGATGATTTTTGAAGTGTACTCAAGATGTTTTTAACTTATTAGACAACAAAAATATCTACCTAGTTGGAGGTATCTCATTACGCATTTGTTGTCGTTCGTCCTTGGTGATGCCCAACAATATTTGCAGTGTGATGAAGATAACAAAGTACATGTTAGTAATTAATGATAGCATGTT
>NW_025235133.1:5402-5792 GCF_018294505.1 Triticum aestivum | reverse complement strand
TACGGTAGGGCTTGCTTTGCGTGTGTATGTGTGTGTGTGTGTGTGTTTTCCGAAGAAGGGCAGGCTTTGTGTTCTTTCAACGGGGGAGAAAAAGTCACCCCTCATACACACTCTCAAGACATTAGTAAATCCCTTGAAATCTTTCACGATGTCACATGACAAATAACATGATAAGTGGTGTTGTGCAAAAATATAAAAATGGGATGATTTTTGAAGTGTACTCAAGATGTTTTTAACTTATTAGACAACAAAAATATCTACCTAGTTGGAGGTATCTCATTACGCATTTGTTGTCGTTCGTCCTTGGTGATGCCCAACAATATTTGCAGTGTGATGAAGATAACAAAGTACATGTTAGTAATTAATGATAGCATGTTTTTATCATTCTTG
>NW_025235133.1:0-5338 GCF_018294505.1 Triticum aestivum | reverse complement strand
TTCGTTTTCTTTCTACATTTTTTATACACCAAGAATAATTTTTATATACATGTTTAACATTTTCTAAATATATAATTAATATTTTTGAGAACTTATATTTTTTATGTCTACGTTTGCTCATATACACTATAAATTTTTTGTATATACCAGAAACATTTTATATCACATTTAGAAATTTAAAAATAAATTATTACATTTTTTAAGTAAATAATTAACATTTGGTAAAATATTTTGTTTATCTCTATATTCTCCATAAACACAGTATTTTTTTGTATACATGACAAACATTTAGATATACAAGTATAACATTTTTCCAATTTAGTTTTCAACTTTTTTCGACCATAAGTTTTTTGATTTCCAATTTTCCTATACGCATTCTATATTTCTTGTGTACATCATGATCATTTTTATGTACACGGTTAACATCGTCCAAATACATGATTAATATTTTTGAAAACATATACTTTTTTATGTCTACTTTGTTCTAAACATATTGTATATTTTTGTATACATCATAAACAATTTTTGTACACATTGAAATTTATTTAAATGCATGCTTAATTTTTTTTCAAAAAAAAACAGATACTTACGTTATTATTTTCCTAATTTTGCTTTCCATACACACAACCCATTTGTTTATATATGGTGGAAATATTTTTTGTAGAGAAGTTTAACATTTCTTTAATGCATAGAAATAATTAGAGTATTTCGAAATAAAGCCGAAAGAAAGAAAAACCGTCTGTAAGAAAGGAAAGAAAGAGAGTTGAAGGCCGTGCTGGGCTGGCGCAATCAACCCTCTAACAACAAGAGAGAAAAGGGAGATAGAATGGGGAGAACATGGGATCGAACCTCTAGCCGGTGGGATACGCATGTACTTGTGTCACATAAGAAGATAGCTTCATATTGAACCAGCGTGGAAAAAAGCGAATTATTTTTGCCACTTACAGGTGGCATTAGTGGGTAATTCTCGCCAACTTCGAGGGTAATTTGGATGATGGTGAACGGGTAGAAGCACTCTATACTTTATTATTAGGTAAAGATAAATAACTGTCTATATCAACTTAAAAATGATTTCTAATTTCGTCTGATTTTTTTTGTATTTCGTGGTTACCTTAGTAACCTCGAATTTTGGTGCCCCTTTAGAGAAAAGGTCCACTCGTAGTGGCTTAGCTAGGGGGTGGACATGGACCACCCTGAATTTTCCCCACAGCATGTATATAGTGTAGTAGAAAAATTATTTCTTTGAAAATAAATAAATTTATGTAAAGATTTCTACTATTGGACCACCCTGGCACACTGGTTTGTCTAGTCCACTGTTCACTCCCGATCCAAAACCTTGATAACAAGCGTGACATCATATTCCACCATGGAGTATATGAAATGGAAGCTGATCCCGATACATCTTTTTAGACTTGACCTTACGCGTGAATCTGTATTACTGTAGGAAGTGTAGTCTTGTTATTTTCCCAAGTATCATGTTGGCATGCATCATGCATCTGCTTAATTACCAGCAAATGCTGTGCTCCAATCTGCGTCTCAAATAAAAGAAAACAATGATGTGCCCAAGTCAGGAAATATTATAGAGCATCTTGAGCAGATTCTTTATTCTAAAATGCAAAATCTTCTCCCTATTCCATTTCCTTACTTCTCAAAAGGAAAATCACAGTTGCTCAGCTAGCAGGATTCCTATAATTTAATTCCGTATAACATATATATTTGGCAACTCGCTACTCACACCTACGAGGCGTTCCATTGATCTTTATCCAATATAGGGAAACTTATCTACTGGAGCTACCTACTCCTATGATGTGATAACTCCCAGGCGTAGGGAGTAGACCACTAACTATTACCTCATGCCTGTGTCATGATTTTTCACACTGGCGTGCTGAACAGGCCACCCCATGTGTTGTCAAACACATGGGGCCCTACGGGAGACAGAGGTTCACTCCTAAGAGCAATTTCAACGGACCGACTCAGACGGACGGCGTTGTTGTCCGCTTTTTGTACGTTTGGGTCTGCCGCCCACCCGCCGTCCGCCCTCTTTTAGATTTGGGTCGGTAGTGCGCCCAACGGGCCGACCCATTTCATGACCGCACGCGCTTTCGATCATGCCAGCTGCCATGCCGTCGCCCTAGTTTTGGCGCTCCAGCGCGCGGGAAAGGTTCGCACGCGTGGGGGAAAAGTGGCCTAGCGCGCGCTGGTTTCGGCGCTCCAGCGCGCGGGAAAGGTTCGCGCGCGCGCCGCGGCTGGCGCTCGTTATAAGAAGGCGCTCCCTCCACACTCTGTCTGCCGCCCACTTGTCTCGCCCCCTATCACTAGCCTCGCCGTCTTTGCGCCACCATGTCGATGCGCCGCCTGGGCGCTTCGAGTTTTCGCGGAGTCCGCGAGCGCCGCTCCGGTGCCTTCTCCTCCGAGATCAGGTTTGGTGAGAAATGCCTCATCCTCGGCACCTTCAACACCGCAGAGGAGTCGGCCCGCGCGCACGACGCGGCGGCGTGGTGCCTCCTGAGGCCTCGTTGGGATATTAATTTTCCTGACGTGTCGAGCCAGCGGCGCAGGATCTCGCGCCTCTCCCGCGGCTTTTCACCGACGAGGATCGTCGTGTCCACCGGAGGCGGCAGCGTCGCCTCGCCATCACCGAGATGGACATGGAAGCCATGGTGGTGTGGCGCGAACGCTTTCTGCAGGACATCGTCAATGAGTGCCAATTCTACAAGCAAAGGAGGAGGGAGAAGGAGGTGAGGAGGACGGAGCGAGCCGTCTATCGGGAGGACAAGCGTGCGCGCAAGCAGGCCGCTCAACTGAAACTGAAGCTACGAGAAACGTCGGGGTGGGACTTTGAAGACCAGCAGCACGCTGACGCCTACATTTAGACGTCATAGGAGGACATTACCGAGTCGGAGTCGGAAAGCGACGAGTAGTTGGCCTTTTTTTTATCTGTGTATGATAGAACTATCTATGTATCCTTTTTCTATTGGAAAAAATGACCGGTGGCGTCGGCGATGAAGCAGGCGGGCGAGGGTGTGTTGTTTGATGTGGAGAAGCCAATGTGCCACCGACCAACGCGCCCGGGAAGGAGAGAGGGTGAGCGCGCGCGTCCGTCTTTTGTCTCCACCGACGCAAATCCGGCTCAAAAATGGGCCGGAAATGGGTCGGCAGGCGGACGAAATCGGACGCGCGTCCATTTGTGTCGACGCGTTGGGCCGATTTTTCTGTCCGCGCCGACACAAACGGACGGCGGTGGACGAAATGGGTGCGCCAAGACAACAGACACATGAAGCAAGAAGGGCACGGTGCCAATGCGTGTCCTTAGTTTGTGTGAGGCGAATTATGACTGTGGTGAGCGTCCTCAACATATGTGATGCCATGATCAGGGATTACCGAGGCGACGAGGACGGGCTACGGTCCAATGAGCTCGCCAGTTGTGGGGATATGGCATACGATCATATCGATGAGCGGGACTCCGAGCTTGTCGATATGCGTGGAGTGGGGGCTCTGGTCAATGAAAACAGTGAAATGTGCATGCTGGTTAAATTGAACACTGCCTTGGTAGCACCAGAGGTGATGTTTCTCGAGTATATAATGTTTGTTTTTATCTGAGAAAATATGTTTATGTGAAATTAATTGTACTCTTAATAATAATAATAAACTTTAGTCTGGATTTGTCTGTTGATATAATAACATGCATGGTTTCGAATAAATTCTTTATTTTGCTATGATAATTGGAGACTTGTTCGGGGTCATCCGTCTTTTTTGCTTCAAAGGCTAGAAATGATACCATCGGTCCCTCCCTGTGGAACATATCTTTAAAATTGGCTCTTGAAATCATGTTGTCAGTGTGTTCTTCTGATGTTTTGAAGTCTTTTATCTCTCTCGTTGCCTCTATGGGTGCAGTCTTTTCAAGCACGAAGATCCGACGGCAGGGACGAAACTAGAAAAAATTGTCACTGGGGCAACCAATGCCCACTATAGCACAGGCTATGGCGTGACTCACGCTGAGAGCAATATAAAGAGGAAAAACCAAAAAAATGCCCACTATAACACAATAGAAATAACATCCAAGGATAACATTTTTTTGCGTTGAATATAGGAGTTTTATTAAAAGATGATCATGGTGTTACAGTCCCCCCGTAGGCAATGGTAAAGGGCAACATAAAGAGCGAAAATATGCACAGAGCCAATGATATAATTGGTATCATAATAGTAGTAGTACCAATATTTGATGTGTGATCTTGCCTTAGTCTAACTGGCCTTAAAATCCCTGCCAGATCAGTCTCTGGTGCCATTCGTTTCAGCAGAAATCTGTCCATATCCTTCTAGTCCTAGCCTCCTAGCTGCAACAAAATCATAAACCAAAACTTAGTAATTAGCCATCCAGAGAGAATTAGTTGTTGGTGCGTGAGACCAAGAGAAACCGAGAAAGATATTGGCGTACCCAGGGACCTGGGCGTACCTGCCTCGGGACTGCCGACGGGGAGGGCATGTGCCAAGTGGGCAACCAACACTCAGGGAGATTACAGATTATGCGGCGGCAGCGACCGGCTGGCCGGCATCACCCTTGGAGATTAGGGATCGCCTTGTTTGTCACCGTTCGAAATTGGGGATTAGGGATGGAGAGTTGGGGTGGGGAAAAGAATAGGCGAAGGCGATGAGACGGCGACCTGACGATGGCGAAGAGACGAAGAGGCATGTGTCGGCTGGTTGTTCACGACTTCGCGTAGATCTAAAGGAATTGGAGACTAAACGTCAACGTGTACGTGTGTAAAGACTGTAACCCTAAGCGGCTAAGCACGTCTTATGCATTGGGCCTTGTGTGCTGGAGCTGTACGCCACGATAACTTTTTTTATTTTTGCTAGAATTTACGGATTGTATGAGCTGAGACTAAACAATTGGACAATTAGCTGGTGGGCTGGGGTCAACTAATTTTTTGGGCTGGGGTCAAACGCAACTTTGATTGACGTACTAGCTTCAAATACTGGAAGGCATTGGGGTCAATTGAGCCCAGTGTCCATACTAGAGCTTCGTCCCCGATGGGCAGCCAAAGTAACAACGCAAAAAATTGGTGGGCATACGGAATTCAATTCCTCGACCTTCTCTAGCAAAAAATCATGTGTATCCAAGAGGCCATGACAATATTTTTGTCAATAATATCATGTATATCTTACTTGAAATTTGGATGATTTGAATTTGAATTTTTTTTGAACCAGGGCAACATTTTCTAGGGTAACGATAACTCTAGTAGCCGGCTTGTCAAAGGAAATTCCGACAGAAATAGAACTTGATACCGATGCACACGACCGTCAACATGTGTGAGAACCAACAGGAACCAAACTTTGG
>NW_025235132.1:0-6443 GCF_018294505.1 Triticum aestivum | reverse complement strand
GGGATCACATTCTTGGACTAACAAATATGAGTTTTGCCAAAGATCGTGCTTGCGGTGCTTGTATTGAACGAAAGCTTCATGAAACGGCTCACTGGGCCACGACTATCATCTACTCGAAGAGGCCCTTGGAGCTCCTCCACATGGATCTCTTTGGTCCTCCATCATTCTCTAGTCTTGGGGAAAGAAAGTATTGCTTGGTGATTGTAGATGATTACTCAAGATACACATGGGTATACTTCTTCAAGAGGAAGAGTGAGACTCAAAAAACCGTCATCGACTTTGCAAATGAATCTCAACGTCAATATGAAGCAAAGATTTTGATGATCCGTAGCGACAACAGCACCGAGTTCAAGAACTACTCCTTGGATGAGTTTCTTAGTGGCGAGGGGATCAAGCATCAATATTCCACACCTGATATACCTCAACAAAATGGTGTTGTGGAGAGGAAGAACTGGACGTTGATGGACGCGGCAAGGACCATGATGGCGGAATTCAAATCTTTGTACAACTTTTGGGTCGAAGCCATCAACACCGCTTGTCATGCATCCAATTGGCTCTACCTCTGCAAAGGCTTGAACAAGACTCCATATGAGATACTTACCGGTAACAATCCCAACCTCAAGTACTTCTGGGTGTTCGGTTGTAAGTGTTTCATTCTCAAGAAAGGTGTTCATTTGTCTAAATTCGAACCTAGAGCTTAAGAAGGCATATTTGTTGGTTATGCTAGAAACTCTCATGCTTACCGTGTTCTTAATAAGTCTAATGGACTCATTGAGGACACATGTAACGTGGAGTTTGATAAAAATAATGGCTCCTAAGTGGAGCAAAGTAGTCTCTGTGATGTAGGTGATGAAATTTCTCCTCAAGCCATAAGAAGAATGGGGATTGGTCAAATACTCCCTGTCGGTGTCAAAACCGGCAGATCTCGGGTAGGTGGTCCCGAACTGTGCGTCTAGGCGGATGGTAACAGGAGACAAGGGACACGATGTTTTTACCCAGGTTCGGGCCCTCTCGATGGAGGTAAAACCCTACTCCTGCTGGATTAATATTGATGATATGGGTAGTATAAGAGTGGATCTACCACGAGATCAGAGAGGCTAAACCCTAGAAGCTAGCCTATGGTATGATTGTTGTCCGTCCTACGGACTAAAACTCTCCGGTTCATATAGACACCGGAGAGGGCTAGGATTACACAGAGTCGGTTACAATGGGAGGAGATCTTCATATCGTATCGCCAAGCTTGCCTTCCACGCCAAGGAAAGTCCCATCTGGACACGGGACGGAGTCTTCAATCTTGTATCTTCATAGTCCGGGAGTCCGGCCGAAGGTCATAGTCCGGCCATCCGGACACCCCCTAATCCAGGGCTCCCTCAGTAACCCCTAAACCAGGCTTCAATGACGACGAGTCCGGCGCGCAAGTTGTCTTCGGCATTGCAAGGCGGGTTCCTCCTCCGAATATTTCATAGAAGATGTTGAACACCAGGATAGTGTCCGGCTCTGCAAAATAAGTTCCACATGCCACCATAGAGAGAATAACATTTGCACCAATCTAATCTGCTAACGTATTCCGCAGCGTGACATCACGCCACGGTCAGGCTTTTATTCATTTTACTGTTCCACCTTAGCGCGTTTAGCAAGGCGGTTTCCTTGGCACGTCTTGTCAAAGCAGAGATCGTGTCCCCTTATTCCGGGATTCTCATCAATACGGGCGTGGGTAACCCAACCGCGCCATTAACCGCGGCGCTTGGGAGGTAAGCGAGTTTTATTAGGCCGGTGGGGGCTCGTAGTTTTGGCCGCCCATATAAGGGGATAAGGATCTACCCTTTCCATTTATGCCTTCTTCCTCCGTTGCTTATCCGTCCCTGCGCGCTCGAGCTCCAACGCCCAAGCCCGCGCTTCCCACCTCAACCTTCTCCGATCATGTCCGGAGCGGAAGGTAGATGGATGGCCTCCTCCGTCACGGAGGGGCAAATCAAAAAGCTAAGGAAGGCCGGATACCTGTCTAACGACATCGCGCACCGACTTCCAGATGTGGGGCAACTCATCCCCACCCCAAGGCCCCATGAGAGCATTGTTTTTCTTCCCCATTTCCTCCGCGGACTAGGTTTTCCTCTTCATCCGTTCGTCCGGGGGCTCATGTTCTATTACGGCCTGGACTTCCACGATCTGGCCCCGAACTTCATCCTCAACATCTCGGCATTCATCGTCGTGTGTGAGGCCTTCCTCCGCATCCAGCCTCATTTTGGCCTATGGCTGAAGATCTTCAGTGTTAAGCCGAAGGTCGTGGGCGGCCGCCAAGCGGAGTGCGGAGGTGCCATGGTGGGCAAGATAGCCAACGTTACATGGCTCGAGGGCGCCTTCGTAGAGACTATCAAAGGGTGGCAATCGGGGTGGTTCTATATCACCGAGCCGCGTGACCCAGAATGGGCAGCGGCCCCCGAATTCCGATCTGGCATCCCCACACGGCTCACATCTTGGAAAGAGACGGGCCTGTCATGGGGTAATTCGGCGGAAGTGACCGGACTTCAAACCTGCATCAAAGACATGATCAGCAGGAAGGTTAAACTTGTCACCGTAGTCCAGGTCATGCTCTTCCGCCGGATTCTCCCGTGTCAACGACGGGCTTTCAGCTTGTGGGAGTTCGACCCGGCCCAGCACCAGACTCTGTCTCGGCTCTTCGACACAAAGCACAAGGATGCCTGGAAGGTTCTATTCAAGAGCTCCGAGGTCTCCCCTCCCGTCACCGAGGATCGCGGATTCTGCGCCAAGCGCCAAGCCAGCGCGGTGAGCTTAATTTTTCCTTTATGGGGCATTTGTTTTTCATAGATTTGATTCTATGCCACAAGTTGTTGTGCACAATTGTTGTGGATGAGGCAAACTTTAAAGGATTACGGTGTCACTTGTGACAAAGTGCCTCTTCTATATGACAATGAAAGTGCAATCAAGATTTCCCGCAACCCGGTGCTACATAGCAAGAGGAAGCAAATTGAGATTCGTTATCATTTCATCCGAGATCATATCAAGTGTGGGGAGATTGAGATTATCTACGTCAACACTGAAGAGCAACTAGCAGACATTTTTACGAAGCCCTTGGATGAAGCAAGATTTTGCGAGTTAAGGAATGAGCTAAATATCATTGATTCGAGCAATGTGGCTTGGATATAGGCACACCCCACAGCATTCATCATATTATCTTATTCTAGATGTAGGCATGGACATAAGGGGATTGTTCTCTCAATGAGCTGTCCCTCCTCCCATTATGCATAAATTGATCAAGTCTTTCACATTAGCCATTTTTTATGGTACTTGTGCTTCAAATATGAGTTTTGATCATGGGCACATGGTTAAAATCTTCGTAGTGCCATACCAATTGACTCAAAAATAGGTCACTTCGGTTACCGCCCTCTCATTGACAGGTTTGACTCTGTGTGGTTTGAGTTGTGTTTTCTTGTCCTAGCCTTTTTGGATGTTGGTTTACTCCTTGCGTGCTCTTGTTTTAGTTGTCTTTGACCATGGAGTATTCCTTCCATTTGTGGTGTTTTCTTGTCCCAAGCCTTCCTTATCTCAAACCTCTCTTATAGTTGCATAAACCCCTTCTCAAATTTTGATCTTAGTAGTTTCTATGGCAGCAGGCGGTACTATCGCTGAGTGCAGTGTACTGACCTCCTGTCAGTGCACTGGGGCGGTACTACCGCTGGCTGCAACCGGTACTACCGCTCAGGCGGTACTATCACTAGCGCCAATGGTACTACTGCTTCGGAGACCCGTGAGGGGGTTAAGTGCTGGGCACGGGGAGTTCTAACTCCCCCATACCCATTCACTTCCTCTCCTCACATGTTCTATCTCTCAGGCGGCTAAGAACTGCTCTGGAGCCGGCTCCGGCTCTCCGAATCCACATTGTCTTCTCTGTTTCCGACAAGGGGGGTCAATCCCCACCCTCTCCTCTTGCCATGGATATAGGTATTTCCCTCGTTTTTGTCTCCTACGGTTATATTCTTTGAATCTTCATTCTAGGGCAATGCATGTGGTATTCGTAGATTGCTAAATCTAGGCATGAGAAGGATGTGAGATGACTGCTAGATGGGAGTATAGTAGTCTTTGCCAAGATTTTGCACTCCTACATCACTGGTACTACCGGATCCACACCGCGGAAGTTTTCCCGTCGGGTGGGCGGTACTACCGCTGGGACGCGGCCGGTACTACCGCCCGTGTCCAGCCAACGATACTACCGCTTACCCTTCGGCGGTACTACCGCTGCTGGGCACGGTACTACTAGTGTGGACTAGCTTTTCAGAATTTTTGCACTTACTTCTATTCTCATAGTGTGTCTCTTGTCTTATGCAATGGCTTTACACCTACTTTTCCCTCGCTATGTGTTTGTAGGTTCCAGGTGATGGTCGCTCCGTTCATCATGGTCGTTGCAAGAACCCAGAGCGTCCGGGTGGCTCCAAGCACTATCATACCGCTGATGGTACACCTGCCAGTTCCAGTGATCCTCCAAGACAGAATATGAAGGAGACAACCAATAAGCAGAAGGAGAAGGATAACTACACCCCTCCAGATGAGATGACTGCCAAGGAGTTTGGTGAGTTCTATATTTGCAACATGTATCGTCGTGCTCAAGATGATGCTCTTGTTGGTCGTCGCTTCTGGACAAAGGAATAATCCTTAATCTTATTGTGACATTCTGAAGGCCAAGAAGAACTTGTTTGTGACTGTCAAGTCTATTAATATCTCTTGAATGCAGAAAGATTCGGCTTACTATGGAGGGGATCTTGCTCTTTGTCACCAATGGGGTCTCATTCCTTTCATCTCTTTCAACAAGGGATATGATGAAGAGATAGTGGCTCAATTTTATGACATGGTTCACTTTCATGCAAAAGAGGAGAGATCTATTACATGGATGAAAAGTGGGAGGAGATTCAAGGTTGCGTGGAAGGACTTCATGGATTTTTTGGGCATTGATGACAAGGGAGAAGACAACCCAGTTGGACTCCAGCCTCACAAGGACACACCTGCCATGCACAAGTCAAAGCTTATACGTTACTCCAGGACCATGAAGAATCTCAAGGGGGCCACTCGCAAGGAGATCATTCCCTTCTTGGATATCATGCATCCTATCTTTCACAACACCTTGTTCCCCCGCATTGGGAACCTGGATCAGGTGCACTCATATTTGGTGGATCTTCTCCTACTTTGCATCAAGGAGAGGGGCAAGACTTCTGTGTTGGACATCTCCCACATCATGTGGCTTGAGCTTCGTTCTATCATGCTTGACCGAAAGGTGCCCATCTATGGCCCCTATCTGCTTAATCTGATTGAGGAGAAGTGGGTTGTTGAGTGTCCAGGAAGGCTCTTCCTACTGAGCATATGATATTGCATCCGGTTCTGAACTTGCGCCAAAAGGATAACTGGGGGACTATGCCTGCTGCCCCCAGTGAGGAGATTGCCCCCACTAACTCTTATGATGAGGTGGAGCAAGATTACGAGTTTGTTCCCTCCCTAGAGAAGGTACCATCTTGGGCATCTAAGCTCAAGTCGAAGATGAAGAAGCTCTTCTGCATGGAAGCCAAGGTTAGTATAGGGCTCATGTTGCCGAGAAGGCTGCTCACACACATCATAAGACCATGATGAGGCACCTGAGTCAGGAGATTGCTAGTGGCTCTGAGGAGAGGGTCACAAATGAGGAGACTTGGATCTCATGGCACTGCAAGTGGTCAGGTTCAGAGACGGAGTGTCAGTATGCAGGAGCAGAGGAGTCTGAGGAGCACGAGGAGTCTAAGGAGCATGACGACTCTAATGAGCATGAGGAATTCTGATGATCTGGAGCATCACCGTCACCTTCATCGTGTTTAGTGCTCTTTGCCCTTTTGGTGTATCGATGCCAAAGGGGAGAGAGTTTAGGTATTTTCCGAGTCACGAGTATGTCTTCTTTGTCGTTGATTTTGTTCTCTCGTGAACTTTTTCTTGTTGTTTGGTTTGCTTTAAGTTTGTGTGTGGAACTTAAGTACCTTTCATATGGTGTAAGCAATATGCTACCCTATCTCTATCTGATGTCAAGTATCGTATTAGCTTGTGACATGTTATCTATCTTATGCTCTATCCTTATGCTCACATGCTACTGATACATCTCCAACGTATCTATAATTTTTTATTGTTCCATGTTGTTATATTATCATTCTTGGATGTTTCACAATCAATTTATAGTCATTTTATATCATGTTTTGCTACTAACCTATTGACATAGTGCCCAGTGCTAGTTGTTATTTTCTGCATGTTTTTTACATCGCGGGAAATCAATATCAAACGCAGTCCAAACGCAATGCAACTCCTGGAGGAATTTTTTGGGCTAGAAGAAAGCCAATGGGCCAAGGAAGCACCTGAGGGGCTGCTCGAGGGGAGCAGCACCCACCAGGGCGCGCCAGGAGGCCCAAGCGTGCCCT
>NW_025235131.1:4318-6443 GCF_018294505.1 Triticum aestivum | reverse complement strand
TAACATCTCCAAGTAGCATCTCGAGTAGCATAATCCTACCCGGCGATCCTCTCCTCGTCGCCCTGCGGAAAAGCGATCACCGGGTTGTATCTGGCACTTGGAAGGGTGTGTTTTATTAAGTATCCGGTTCTAGTTGTCATAAGGTCAAGGTACAACTCCAAGTCGTCCTGTTACCGAAGATCACGGCTATTCGAATAGATTAACTTCCCTGCAGGGGTGCACCACATAGCCCAACACGCTCGATCCCATTTGGCCGGACACACTTTCCTGGGTCATGCCCGGCCTCGGAAGATCAACACGTCGCAGCCCCACCTAGGCAAAACAGAGAGGCCAGCACGCCGGTCTAAACCTAAGCGCACAGGGGTCTGGGCCCATCGCCCATAGCACACCTGCATGTTGCGAGGGCGGCCGAAAGCAGACCTAGCCTAGTGGCGTTCCAGTCCAATTCGGCGCGCGCCGCTCCGTCGCTGACGTCTGAAGTGCTTCGGCTGATACCACGACGTCGGGATACCCATAACTATTCCCGCGTAGATGGTTAGTGCGTATAGGCTCGTAGCCAGACTCAGATCAAATACCAAGATCTCGTTAAGCGTGTTAAGTATCCGCGAACGCCGAACAGGGCCAGGCCCACCTGTCTCCTAGGTGGTCTCAACCTGCCCTGTCGCTCCGCCACAAAGTAACAGTCGAGGGCCGTCGGGAACCTAGGCCCACCTCTACCGGGATGGAGCCACCTGTCCTTTCAGCCCCCTCGTCAGAATCACTTGCGGGTACTCAATGAGCTGACCCGACTTTAGTCACCATCTGTATAGTATGTATATATGTATAGTATATACCCGTGATCACCTCCCAAGTGATCACGGCCCGATAGTATAGCAAGGCAGACTGACAAGAATGTAGGGCCAATGATGATAAACTAGCATCCTATACTAAGCATTTAGGATTGCAGGTAAGGTATCAACAGGTGTAGCAACAATGTCAGGCTATGCATCAGAATAGGATCAACGGAAAGCAGTAACATGCTACACTACCCTAATGCAAGCAGTATAGAGGAGAATAGGCGATATCTGGTGATCAAGGGGGGGGGGCTTGCCTGGTTGCTCTGGCAAGAGAGAGGGGTCGTCAACTCCGTAGTCGGACTGGTCAGCATCAGCGTCGGTCTCGTAGTCTACCGGAAAGGAGTAACGGAGGGGGAACACAATAAATAACAGAGCAATCCAATGTAACACAAAGCAAGACGCGGCAATATGTTGTGCTAGGGGTGTCCTAACGTAGGGATAGGCGATACCGGTGAAGGGGGAAACATCCGGGAAAGTATCCCCAGTGTTTCGCGTTTTCGGGCAGAGGAGCCGGAGGGGGAAAGTTGCGAGTTCGATAGGTTAGGGGGGTGTGGCGGACGAACGGACCGCGTATCCGGATTCGTCTCGTCGTTCTGAGTAACTTTCATGTAGAAAGTATTTTCATCCGAGTTACGGATTATTTTATATTAATTTTTAAAGTTTTAAATCATTTTCTAATTTATTAATTATTAATTAAATCAACATTATCCAAAACAGTGTTTGCTGACGTCATCATGACGTCAGCAGTCAACAGAGATGTTGACTGGTCAACAGACGTGTGGGTCCCACTAGTCATTGACTGTTTAGTCTAATTAGTGTGTAACTAATCTAACTACTGTTTAATTAAACTAATTAGTTAATTAGGTTAATCTAATTATGATTAATTAACTTAATTAATTCCTTAATTAATTAATTAATTTAATTATTATTTATTTATTTAATATATATTTTTTTAATTCTTTTTATTTAAAAAAAAAACCGTTCTGGGGCCGGGCCCCACATGTCTGTGGCCCATAGGGGCCTAGCGGTTTTGGGCGCTGGTTGCGGGCATAGCCCGAACGAGCGCACGCCCAGGGGCGGCCAAAACCGACCGGCGGCGAGCGGGCGCAAGGGCAGCGGTGGCCGGAGCGATGGCGGGCAGGAGGCCTCGGTGGTCGGGATGTGCGGGCATGCGGGTGCGGGCGAAGCCGCAGCCCGCCTGGTAGCAAGGTGAGGCCGGAGCGGGGTTTGCTCAGTGCGGCCGGTGCAGCCAGCTGGCGCGGGCGCGGCCGGGCCGTGGTCAGCGGCAG
>NW_025235131.1:0-3285 GCF_018294505.1 Triticum aestivum | reverse complement strand
GTTTTATTTTTCCCCCCTTGTCTTTTCTGTTTGTTTTTATTTATTTAATACTTTATAGTTTTACAAAAATAAAACCCACACCTAAAATGGAGTTACAATTCCAACTACTGTCTTAAAAAGTTTTACCCCTGAACTAAATAGTTTAATATTTTATAAAAGAAAAAGGCATTTATTTAATTGTTTTAGCTACTGTTTTACTCATTTTAGTTTACTTAACCATTTTATAAAAGTGTGGTTTCTTTACCATAATTACCTATGCATTATTTGGGTCACACCGAACATTTTTAGTTTTAATATTTAAAAACTTTTATTGTTTGCTTGATTTTGAGTTTGAATTCGAACCGGTTTTGAACTAACGCGAGATTATCAACACTAACCGAGGTGATGTGGCATCATTTCCGGAGGGTTACTGTAGCTTAACTACCGGGGCGTCACAATTCTCCTCCACTACAAGAAATCTCGTCCCGAGATTTAAGCGGTGGAGTAAGGGGGGGGGGGAAGGTGTTGGTAGCGAAAAACCTAACGAGTCTTCTCGGTCTTGGCTGCCCTTTCGAAGAGGTTGATCCCTTTCGTTGATGTCTTCATTTCTTTATTCCAAAGCATCATGATGAAGTTGTCGTCCTTTCTTCAGGGAACTCCATCATACTTACTAATAGGTAAGTGGCAGCTCTACAATGATAGGATGTTATAAGGGAAATTCATCTGGGGGTATCCCAAGAATGAACTTATGAGTATCTCTCGAGTTGAACAAATGACACACATCGAGAGCAAAGTAAGACGGTGTAATAAGAGGTTTCAAGGGGATAGGCAATCGTTCATTACCTGAAGCAGAGTGCGAAAGGGGTTCAGAGCAACGAGAATAAGTATTGTGTCCGATACCAGAATTGATCACTAGGAAGGTGGCTCGCAAATTACATACGAAGTCAAGCTATAGGAATAACTTTGGCAACAGGGTGTATAGGAGAGTCAGGTTTCGATCCTGTGGAACTGTGGGTTATGGGCCCATCATGTGGTTCCTTTTTTTTATATATATAATAGGAGCAGTGACATCTTGCACGTTCACAATAGCAAGGCATGTTAGAGGGTAGCCTATCAGTTATGTCGGCACAATGTCGGTACCAGGGGCGAGGGACGAAGAGAACCATTTTCCTGCTCGTTGAACAAGGCGGACCAATAGGCAAAGTTCTCGTCCATCGGTGGTGACCGGAATGCTATCGACAATTTCAACAGGGTCTTACTGACAGAGTTGTACAACGAGGTGTTTACATAAGTAGGAGAATTACCACTGCTCGATTAAGTAGTTTACAAGAAAGTTTGAACAAAACAACGGGAAGGAAAATGTGCTTAAACACGTATAACAGGGGTATATCCTTCCCAAGGACAAGCAAAGCATGATATCCATGACAGGATATTATGTAGAAAACTCCTTAGGTAGGGGAGAGAAATTTCATGACATTACCCATACAACGGTGTTAGGATAAATGATAAATAAAATTTAGCATCGTGCTTCAAATGTTCCTGTTGAAAATCGGAGTACCATTGACATGCTTCGAGATAGCATTGACATGGTCTTCAGGTGAAGATCAGACTTTGGAAACACGAAGGATCCATCAGGAATAACTTGTAGAATAAGTCTTACAATTTCCTCCAGGAAGAAAGGTTGTCCTTGCAAAAGAAATTATAACGATAGGTCCTCCACCCAGGGGGGGGGGGGTGCTAGGCATGACAGCATGTTACCGGGTCACGTAGAGATCAATGTTACAACTCTTGGAGATATGTCCCAACCATCTTATCTGACCGAGATTCAGATCCGGGTGGTGTCAGGATACCTCAGACTTAGGATACCTGAGAAGAAAAGGTGCAACGCAAATTGACGAGATGACATTGTAAGATTCTCGGGTAAATGAACTATGAAGTGATTTCCGTTATCAAGAGTCCATCATTAACCCAAGGAGAGGACAAGGAGGTGTCTGGTGAACTCAACGGCAATTCACCAAGATTCCCAAAAGATGGATTTCCTCCATTAAGTGAACAAGGAGATAACATTTGTCAGATCAAATGATATAAGGAAGTATGCTCGAGGAAAACATACACAATTAAACATTGGTTGAAAGGTGCACCCGAAATATGGGCTGGGTTGCATGACCAACGTCGGAATGGTGATTCAATAATCAATAGTCTAAGAATTTCACTTCAAAGCAAGAGGCTTGCTAGAAGTTTTGAATTCACACGTCATATCTCAATTGTCGGTATTCCGGTTGAAAACAATACGGGGGCCAAGGAATGAACGAAGATGGCAAGAAGTATTATGATATCAAGAATTCTTAAGAGGTGTGAAATTCTCACCACATCCTTGACAAAAGGAGATGGTAATACTTCCGAGGTAAGGAAGATCAACTGCTGGGTAGCAGGGAACTCAAGGTATAACACCAAACATGAACAAGCTTGTGTTGGTGGGAGGGCAATAAAGTGGTCGACGATAATCAATTTAACGAGGGCAAGGATGGTATTTCTCATCAGGAATTCAATTGATATCCTGGATGAGCTCAGAATGTTGATGGTCACGACACCTTTGTCGCGAGAGTTCATGAAGATGTAATAGATCGGCGACGACATCAAGTCAAAGCAATGATGAAGTGAAAGATTAATGGAACCAAGGGTACGATACAAACTCGAAACCAAGCCTTTTGTTCAAGGCGAAATGATATGACGATGAGGATTGACGTAAGGTTGGTTCATCGTCATAAATTGTGCTTCGAGAAGAAGGACCGGGTAGCACAGTAAAAATCACCACGACAATGATATAGCCAAACAGGCTAGGAATGGCGTGATCGGGTACAAACTCGTACTTATAGAAGCTTACTGAAGAGTTGTTGAACCGTAGTGCGGACTCGGTTCAGTTATCGGTGTCTTTGAGTGTTTAATAACTCAGAGCCCGTGAAAAATTGGAATCAGTGGGAATGTAGCACTTGATGAAGAACTCATAAGAAGTTATGCAGTTCCATGATAATCTCGAGATACCAGGGGGTAATACTCGATGACAGATCAAAGTAGAAGTTGACTGGGGTTATTGCTCTACAGAAGACAAGTGCTAAAACTTGCACGAGAAATGGTATTTAAAAGAGAACATGGTCGGAACCACGATTGCAAAAGGCCAGATCCCAGATATAAGATGAACTTATACCAAAGGAGTAATTAATTTAAGAGAAGCTTTAATAACAAGATCTACATCGTGTCCATGGGCATGAACACAAAGTTCAAGGTCGACTCCCACTTCTCCAATGC
>NW_025235130.1:4632-6444 GCF_018294505.1 Triticum aestivum | reverse complement strand
AAAGAACGTCAAAATTATTTCCAAAACAGTTCCAGAAAAAAACATTGACTCTTTTTGTAATTATGATTTTGTTTTTTCGCCCAAAAGTCAACGGGAGTTTTTATTTCACCAAACTTATATACAACTAAAAAAGGAGGTCAAATCATTTCCAACATAACATATTTTTGACTCTTTTTGTAATTATGATTTTGTTTTTCTCCTAGAATTCAACAAGACTTTTTACTTCACCGAACTTTATATACAAGTACAAAAGAAATTCAAATTTATTTCTGATAAAGTTTCACATTTTTTTACTCTTTTTGTAGTTATGATTTTGTTTTTTCAAACGGAAGTCAATGGGAGTTCTTATTTCGCCAAACTTTTTATACAACAACAAAAAAAATTGAAATTTATTTCCAAAAACTAACATTTTTTACTCCTTTGTAATTACAATTTATTTGCCCAGAAATCAGCAGGATTTTTTATTTCACCAAACTTTTCATACAATTACAAAAAAAAAGAAAATTTATATCTGAAAAAATTTCAATTTTTTAATGGTTTTTGTAATTACTAAATTTTGTTCATATATTCATTCGAAATATAAACCAGTGTGATCTAACCAACATTTGAAATACCAGGGTAACACGATTCTGACAAGAGCCACCCTCGCCCTAATGAAGACGTGCATGTGAAACGTGGTGTTTATTGGATCCTGCTGCAAATGCATCATGTACTTGTTGAAGATCATGTCCTCTCATGTTCACTTTTGTTTGCTCCTGTGTAGGTCTGTACCACTACATGTGTAAATCGTATAGTTTGCTCCAACTCAAGAAAAAGGGCAAAGGAAAGAAAGGGAACTTCAAGAAGAATGGCAAGCAAGTTGCTAGTCATGGAAAGAAACCCAAGTCTGGACCTAAGCCTGAAATTGAATGCTTCTACTGCAAAGGGACTGGACACTGGAAGCGAAACTGGCCCAAGTATTTGGTGGATAAGAAGGATGGCAAAGTGAAAGGTATTTGATATACATGTTATTGATGTGTACCTTACTAATGCTCGCAGTAGCGCCTGGGTATTTGATACGGGTTCTGTTGCTCATATTTACAACTCAAAACAGGGGCTACGGATTAAGCTAAGATTGGCTAAGGACGAGGTGACGATGTGTGTCCGAAATGGTTCCAAGGTCGATGTGATCGCTGTCGGCACGTTACCTCTACATCTACCTTCGGGATTAGTTTTAGACCTGAATAATTGTTATTTGGTGCCAGCGTTAAGCATGAACATTATATCTAGATCTTGTTTGATGCGAGACGGATATTCATTTAAATCAGAGAATAATGGTTGTTCTATTTATATGAATAATATCTTTTATGGTCATGCATCCTTGCTGAGTGGTCTATTTTTGTTGAATCTCGATCGTGGTGATACACATGTTCATAATATTGAAGTCAAAAGATGCAAAGTTGATAATGATAGTGCAACTTATTTGTGGCACTGTCGTTTAGGTCATATTGGTGTAAAGCGCATGAAGAAACTCCATGTTGATGGACTTTTGGAATCACTTGGTGCTTGCGAACCATGCCTTATGAGCAAGATGACTCAAACTCCGTTCTCCGGAACAATGGAACGAGCTACTGACTTATTGGAAATAATACATACCGATGTATGCGGTCCAATGATTATTGAGGCTCGTGGCGGGTATCGTTATTTTCTGACCTTCACAGATGATTTGAGCAGATATGGGTATATCTACTTAATGAAATATAAGTCTGAAACGTTTGAAAAGTTCAAAGAATTTCAGAGTGAAGTGGAAAATCATCGTAACAAGAAAAAAAA
>NW_025235130.1:0-4050 GCF_018294505.1 Triticum aestivum | reverse complement strand
GATGCTTAAGTCTGTCCGAATCATGTTAGCAATTGTCGCGTTTTATGATTATGAAATTTGGCAAATGGATGTCAAAACTGCAGTCCTTAATGGATTTCTTAAAGAAGAGTTGTATATGATACAACCAGAAGGTTTTGTCGATCCAAAGGGTGCTAATAAAGTGTGCAAGCTCCAGCGATCCATTAATGGACTGGTGCAAGCCTCGGGGAGTTGAAATATACGCTTTGATAGTGTGATCAAAGAATATGGTTTTATACAGACTTTTGGAGAAACCTTTATTTACAAGAAAGTGAGTGGGAGCTCTGTAGCATTTCTAATATTATATGTGGATGACATATTGTTGATTGGAAATGATACTGAATTTCTGGATAGCATAAAAGGATACTTGAATAAGAATTTTTCAATGAAAGACCTCGGTGAAGCTGCTTACATATTGGGCATCAAGATCTATAGAGATAGATCAAGACGCTTAATTGGACTTTCACAAAGCACATACCTTGATAAGATTTTGAAGAAGTTCAAAATGGATCAGTCAAAGAAAGGGTTCTTGCCTGTGTTACAAGGTGTGAAGTTGAGTCAGACTCAATGCCTGATCACTGTAGAAGATAGAGAGAAGATGAAATCAGTTCCCTATTCTTCAACCATAGGCTCTATCATGTATGCAATGTTGTGTACCAGACCTGATGTGTGCCTTGCTATAAGTAAGCAGGGAGGTACCAAAGTAATCCAGGAGTGGGTCACTGGACAGCGGTCAAGAACATTCCGAAATACCTAAAAAGGACTAAGGATATGTTTCTCGTTTATGGAGGTAACAAAGAGCTTGTTGTAAATGGTTACACTGATGCAAGATTTGACACTGATCCGGATGACTCTAAGTCACAATCCGAATACATATTTATATTGAATGGTGGAGCTGTCAGTTGGTGAAGTTCCAAACAGAGCGTCGTGGCGAGATCTACGTGTGAAGCAGAGTACATAGCTTCTTCGGAAGCGGCAAATGAAGGAGTCTGGATGAAGGAGTTCATATCCAATCTAGGTGTAATACCTAGTGTGTCGGGTCCAATGAAAATCTTTTGTGACAATACTGGAGCAATTGCCTTGGTGAACGAATCCAAATTTCACAAGAGAACCAAACACATCAAGAGACGCTTCAATTCCATCCGCGGTCTAGTCAAGGAAGGAGACATAGAAATTTACAGAGTACATACGGATCTGAATGTTGCAAACCCATTGACTAAGCCTCGTCCACGAGCAAAACATGATCACACCAAGACTCCATGGTTGTTAGAATCATAACTATGTAATCTAGATTATTGACTCTAGTGCAAGTGGAAGACTGAAGGAAATATGCCCTAGAGGCAATAATAAATTTGTTATTTATATTTCCTTATATCATGATAAATGTTTATTATTCATGCTAGAATTGTATTAACCGGAAACTTAGTACATGTGTGAATACATAGAAAAAACATATGGTCCCTAGTATGCCTCTACTAGACTAGCTTGTTAATCAAAGATGGTTATGTTTCCTAACCATAGACATGTGTTGTCATTTGATGAACGAGATCACATCACTAGAGAATGATGAGATGGACATGACCCATCTGTGAGCTTAGCATAATGATCGTTGAAGTTTATTTCTACTGCTTTCTTCATGACTTATACATGTTCCTCAGACTATGAGATTATGCAACTCCCGAATACCAGAGGAACACCTTGTGTGCTATCAAACATCACAACGTAAATGGGTGATTATAAAGATGCTCTACAGGTGTCTCCGGAGGTGTTTGTTGAGTTGGCATAGATCGAGACTAGGATTGGTCACTCCGTGTTTCAGAGAGGTATCTTTGGGCCCGCTTGGTAATGCTCATCACTGTAGGCCTTGCAAGCAATGTGACTAATGAGTTAGTTGCAGGATGAAGCATTACGGAACGAGTAAAGAGACTTGTTAGTAACGAGATTGAACTAGGTACGAAGATACCGACGATCGAATCTCGGGCAAGTAACATACCGATGACAAAGGGAACAACGTATGTTGTTATGCGGTTTGACCGATAAAGATCTTTGTCGGTGTCAAAACCGGCGGATCTCGGGTAGGGGTTCCCAAACTGTGCGTCTAGGCGGATGGTAACAGGAGACAAGGGACACGATGTTTTTACCTAGGTTCGGGCCCTCTCGATGGAGGTAAAACCCTACTCCTGCTTGATTAATATTGATGATATGGGTAGTACAAGAGTAGATCTACCATGAGATCAAAGAGGCTAAACCCTAGAAGCTAGCCTATGGTATGATTGTTGTTCGTCCTACGGACTAAAGCCCTCCGGTTTATATAGACACCGGAGAGGGTTAGGGTTACACAGAGTTGGTTACAATGGTAGGAGATCTACATATCCATATCGCCAAGCTTGCCTTCCACGCCAAGGAAAGTCCCATCTGGACACGGGACGAAGTCTTCAATCTTGTATCTTCATAGTCCAGGAGTCCGGCCAACGGTGATAGTTCGGCTATCCGGACACCCCCTAGCCCAGGACTCCCTCAGTAGCCCCCGAACCAGGCTTCAATGACGACGAGTCCGGCGCGTAGATTGTCTTCGGCATTGCGAGGCGGGTTCTTCTCCAAATTCCATATACTTGTCGAATAGTGTCCGGCCTCTGATAAATGTTGCGCTCATTGGCTTCCACGCCCAATAATGGCCATCTTCCACGTGTCGAACGAATGCGAAAAGCCAGGGTATTTTTACACTTTCCCTCCTAACTGCGCAAATGAGCTGCCTATAAAAAGAGACGAGGATCTAGATCCAAATCACACCATCTTCCCTTCGCAAGCTTTCACCGGAGCGCCTCTGACAAAAAATCCATTCTATTATGGACAGTCGACGCGGCTCCTCCTCTCGCGCTCCCAGCCCCAAGCCTGGGGATTGGGAGAGATGCTCAGTCCCGCATAGCAAGCTAGTGACGCTCCAAACCAAGGGATTTCTTCCCCCAGCCTTCATGGTTCCGGTTCGAGCCGGACTCGCCACCTATAAGGGCGGAAAGCAAGCGGAGAGCGTCCCTGATCCTTCCAAAGGAGAGCGGGTAAGCTTTATCTCTTATATTATAAGAGGACTCGGATTTCCAATACATCCGTTTCTCCGGGGGCTCCTGGAGTTCTATGGCCTCCAGTTGTATCACCTTACGCCTGCCTCCATTCTGCACATCGCGGGCTTCGTAGCCCTTTGCGAACTGTTTTTGGGCGTCGAGGCTCATTTTGCACTGTGGAAGAGATTATTCTGCCTCATACTCCGTTCTCATGAGGGGTCAATATATCAAGTGGGAGGAGCCGAGCTATGGCGCATCGCCGGGACCGAATATCTATCCGGAACCCCGAAGAAGGCGTCCGAAGACTGGCCTTCGGAATGGTTTTATATAGAAGACGCCCCGCTACCGGATCCCGTTCGGACCGGCCTCCCGGAGTTCAGTAATGCTCCCTTGAAGAAATTCCTAAGTTGGCATCCACGAAGCCCCCAGAGGAACAGCGACAGGGACGTCCTTTACCTGATGAGCCAAATAAGGTTGCTAGCTCATTCCGCACTGACCATGATCAGTGTCATGTCCACATGCATTATGCGGGGGGTGCAGCCACTTCAATATAGGGGCCACCCCATGTGGGATTTCAACGGGGAGGACGATGCTACCCGTCACGGCCGTAAGGGGCCGGGATCGGTCGCCGAACTAGTGAAGATCTTGTCCGCGCTGTACAAGGGGGAAGAGGAGGATTTTCTCCGCGTCAGTCCATTGAACGGATTTTCTATGAACAACCCTCGAAGCTGGGTAAGCGAACATCTCCTTTGTCGCACATCCGATCCGTACTCCCATGGTTATATATCTCATTTTGTGAGTTCGACACAGGAACTGCGTCAGGCCGTAAAAGATATAAACAGCCCGCCTCCGCAACCCAAGGATCCGGAACGGTTCCTCGATCCGGCCTCCCAAGAGGATCCGGACATATTGGTGGAGCTGATTGATGGGGTATTTCACCAACTGAGCATCGATAATGCCTTGGTCGCCATTA
>NW_025235129.1:0-6446 GCF_018294505.1 Triticum aestivum | reverse complement strand
GGGAGGGTGCAACGGCGTGGCTGCAACCTCGTGGTGGCCTAGTCTTCCCGCGGCGATGGCGGGACTTGTTCTGGCAGCAGTTCGTGTGCGATTGAGTTGGGTGAGCTCCCTCCCTCCTCTACGGTTTTAGCTACTGGTTCATCAGGTCGGGGTGGCTCCATGGTGTGGTGTGGGTGCGTGCGAGGCATGCTGGAGGTGGCAGGGGACTTCGGGAAGGGGGCAAGATGCCCTCCGTGACATCTGGCGACTGCTTCGGGTGGCTGCCGGAGTTCCCCTGGCCCAGATCTGGGCGCGAGGACACCAACCCTGCCAAGGTGTCGGCTTTGGGGTGGAAGTGAGGTCTTCTGCTCCATTTCGGTCGGCCGTATCGGCTAGTTGTATCCATGGATGAGGGTGGGGCTCGGATGCCATGGCGGCGGCCCGGTTGGTGGTAGCTTGGGTGCTCATGGGCGGAGCACGCGGCTCGGACGATGTCCGGTCACCATGACCGTGTAGGTGGCATGTTGACACGGGTGTGTCGTTCAATGGCGGCATTGCGGTTGCCCGTAATCCAATCCGGTGACAGTGAGTGTTGGTCTACGTGAAAACCCGCTGTTGCCAGGTCTTCGGCGGCGACGTTCTGGCGTCATCCCCTTCTTGAAGGTGTCGTCGCAGTATCTCATCTTTCACCGTGGTGCTCCGGGGGAAACCCTAATCCTTTGATTGGGCGGCAGCGATACTACGGTGCCTTTCCCTTGCTGAAGGCGCCGCCTTGGGGCCCATTGTTCGTCATACACGGCTTCTTCTCTTCATGGTGGCTCTCCCACGGTTGAGGACCCCGACGACTCTGTAGTAGTGCTTAGTGGTTCTTCTGATGTTTGGTAGCAGTTTGTTGGGGTGGTGTTGCTGTTTTCAGCGTCCTTGTATCCAACCATGGGTGTGTGTGATGTGGTGTGTGTGTGTGTGTGTGTGTGTGTGTGTGTGTGTGTGTGTGTGTATTGGACGGTTTCGGTTTTTTCAGTGATGGTTGCTTTTATATATAAAGCGGGGGAAACCCTTTTTCGTCCAATGCCTCCGATTGAACGATGATAGGATCATTGGTATGTGGCGTGTACAACGGTTAACTAGAAGTCTTATCTTAAGTCTTGTATGTAATTTAGAGATGACAAAAAAAGTATATCCACAATGGGTTATCTCTTAGCCTTATGTTTAATAATTAGGTATTCTTAAAAATATGGTGGGATATATTGTGTTAAGAGATTATCTCTTAAATAAAAAAAGACAAACTTTTTTATGATCTCTTTTCTCCATCTCAGCATTTATTAAATCAGACACTTCTAAAATAGCATTATTGTACGTGCCTTAAGGCCATGCTGAGATGAAGTGTCCATCATATCAGCGGCCTTGTCGGCAGCTACAAGCCTACAACCACTCGTCCGTCAAGATGCTAGGCAGGTGAGGTCTGGAACAACAACTTGAGCCACACCTTGGCATCGGGACACTGTCGACTCGACTTGGACATGGAGACTCGCGGCGGGAACATGCACCGGCCAGCTGGGACTACCTCGCCCCATGACGCTCTCTCACACGGTCTCACACTGGCGCGGAGCTGCTGCTGGCCACAAGCAATAACCATCTACACGTGTACACATGTACACAGGCGTCCGGGCCCTGCACAAACGCGGCATCCCAGGCATGCACACATCCGTTAGTTTAGAAAATGTGCAACCAAACACCTATCATTAGTATCAGAGGGCCTTTAGTCCCGGTTCTGGACCCGGGACAAATCAAACGGGACTAAAGGCCAATATCTTTTGTCCCGGTTTGCCTACGAACCGGGAGAGAAGGGGCTCCACGTGGCCGCTGCGGGTTGTCCAGGCAGAAGGACCTTTAGTCCCGGTTGTAACACCAACCGGGACCAAAAGGCAGCCACGCGTCAGCAGCTCACACACGCTGGAGTTTTTGTTTTTAAAGGAGGTTTAGGGTTTTGGAGAGTTAATTTAGGAGTTCCATATTGTGTTAGCTAGCTAATAGAGAGAAACATCTCTTTCTCCGTGCTTGGTTGACGCTACCTACTATACGTATAGAGAGAACTTGACACGCTAACTAGTAAGCAAATGAAAGAACCATTAATTACGCAAGATCGTCATGAACATGTACAGAAAGAAGTGACCTCTCTTTCTCCGAGATTGGTCGAACAAGAAGTTTTCGTATATATCTATCTGAGGCTCCTACATATATACAATATAACATCTCTTACAATCCTAACATCTAAAATCAATTTCAACTTCCACATGGTATTCTCCGTCTTTATGTATGACATGGTCAAGAAAGAATGCCGCCAATTCCTCTTAAATTGCTTGTATGCGATCATGTGGTCGGAGTTCATCCCGCACCTGCCACAACTAATTTAAAGAAGGGGGTCAATACATATCTATGACTAAAATCAACACAATTGGTGGTAATAAAACAAAATTATGAATATTAGTTACGTACTTCATATTGTTTGTCAGAGTAGCCCCTCTCAGAGGTTGAGTGGCGGTTGAACCCGCAAACGTAGTATCCACATAAATTATTCTCACCTTCCTGCCACAAGCACTTTACGATAATAGAGTTCAATCAAACTGATAATGAAGCATGATAATGGTATTGATGAAACAAGAATCAATGAGAGATGTGCGGAACTAGCTAGTACTACTTACTTTGGGGTGTGTAAATCGCAGCTCCTTCTGCAGACCCGAAACCATTCCGGCGAACTGTTTCCAAACCCTGCCAGGCAAGGGAAATGATTACTTGATATCAGCAAATGAATGAAAGTTGCCGATATGGAGCGATATTGATCGATTGAACTTACTTCTGGATCATTGTAGTCATGTTCGCATACTCTAGGAGATCTTTACGCCTCGAGTCTAAGATAGTTACTACTCCCCGACCAAGCTTAATTTCTAGCAGAATAAAATGGAAACTGCACATGCATAACTCATCAATTACATTACTATAACCTCGAGTAAGCGAAACCGAATATGCACAAGACAGTAACACTCACTTGAAGTAGTAAGGAAAGAGTATTTTCCCTTTGTTTTGATGTCAAAGTAACGATTGTAGCAAGTTGTCCTCAGTATCTTTGACTCTCTTTTGAACCGACCATTCATTTACGGTATTTGGGTTAATGAACCCAATGTCATTGATTTGTCCTTTTTTGCATCCGATGATCTTCACACTACTAGAGAAAAGCTTACCAGTAGCGCTGGTTTTTTTGCTACCAGTAGCGCGGGCACCAGCGCTACTGCTACGGCGCTACAGCTATTTTGTAACAGTAGCACGTTTCTAGACCAGAGCTACTGGTAAGTTCAAGTACTAGTAGCGCGTTTTTAGGACAACACTACTGCTAACATTTATGTCTTTTTTTAATATTTTGGCGTTGTACATGTTTAAACAGATATATCTTTTATACAATAACAACTCATCATGAACTAGTCTGTTTAAATAGCATATTCATTACCACTAGTCATCACCACCAAACAATGTTCGTCAATGAGACATCATATATATAACAAGTTGGTCACTAGTCATAATCACAACTCCTCATCCTCATCATCAACTCTAACACATTATAGCACATAATAACACATTCTACCTAGGACCTACTCCTCTCATAGGACCTACTCTACCATCTCTTAGGTAAAATATCATAAAACAAGATAGGCATTGACTCTTCATTAAGGAAACTGAACTCTCCATAATGAAGAACGGAGATCATCCTGTCTCCAAGTCTTGGCCTACGCACAATGTTGCTTCCAAGTAGCTCTCTACGATGGTTGAAACATTTTTTCCAATCTTTTATTATCATGGCTTCCTCGCTTTTAAAAATCAGGTATGGACAGGAGTGATGTGGATACTATGGCTGACCTGGCCATGGTGGCCGTAAGCTCATAACATCAACGCGACCTCTTGGCAACATCAGATGAGGCACACAATCCATCGGGATTTTCTGTTCAAAAACATAGTAATAACTTTTTAGTTAGCAATGTAGTTTAGTTTTAGAAAAATTTATGCAAAAGATGCATGGATGTCGTAATAGTACAAAATCTTACCATGATATCTCCATTGATGTTACCGTAGCACACCGCATGCACTAGTGGCACATATGGACCATAATTTTGAGGAATTCGATAATAGCTATTGTAATTCTCAAGATCAGTAAAAAATGTGATCAGACCATCTTTCTCTTTATAAGTTAATTGTGCTTCATCATTGTAGTAGTAGGTTCTGTCTACCATCTTCCGTACATTTTTTGAAGAATGGAAATAAGCTGTCAATGGAAATAAGTTGTCAAATATTTTGAAATAAACAATACAAATTACTTAGTAAATATGTTTAAGAAACTAACACAGCGGTAGAACTGGAAGCATGTCAACTAGGACCCAAATGGTCATATCATTTTCGTCGATGTCAGGATCACCAAGATCGAAGGTGAGAAGCATACCCTCATGAAAATCATACGCCTTGGAAAGGGCTTCCCAATTCGGGCAACCAAAATTGGATGAGTTCACAGAATTGTATAGTTCTACAGCAAAATCATAACCATGATGGGTCCTTAGTTGAATTATCTTTGTCTCCGTGCTTTCATGATCTTCAAACGCCATCTTCTCCAAGACATAGCGTCTTGCATGGCATGGTATAAGCTAGTCGAATTGTAAATGTCGGAAATTACACGTTGAAGAAGCAGAGAAGTCGTGCAAAATAACAAAAAACACTTGTCATCGTTGCGTACCGTATCAACATCGAAGGTCTCTTGGAGCTTGATGTTGAAGCGCCGACCTTCTACCAGGTGAGGCCTGTCGCACATACCACGCTTATCTTCGCAGTAAACGCACATATCGAGTACCCTTTCGTCGTCAGACATTTCTTAATAGGTAACTAATAATCCATCATCGAATACATATATAGTAGTTTATAGCAAAGATCATCATATAACAACTAAAACACCTAAAATTTGTAGTTTGTAGTAGTTCGTAGCAAAGATCATCATATAATCCATCATGAATACATATATAGTAGTTTGTAGCACAAACCGCGCTCATCTTTTGCATTCAATAAGAAAATAACTAATAGGTAATTAATAAGCCATCATCGAATACATATATAGTAGTTTGTAGCAAAGATCATCATATAATATCACTAATAAATCTCGAATAATAGCTCCTCTAGGTTCAGTGTGCCGCGGTGGACACCCAAAGAGAAGGAACCATCACCGGATCATAGCTCCGGTGAGATCCCCAAAGAAACTGCCAGGTATTGGAGAACCGGCCGTTCGCCAACGCAACCAAGTAGCGTTGTACGTGCGCGTTCTCCTCCATGATACGGTGTTGCACCACCTGCACGGGGGACTCAAGCCTCTCCACCGATGCAGGCCCACGTGACCGCCACCAAAGAAGCACCGGGTCGACGACGGGCTGGCTCCTCACTAAGCTGCGCTCACCAGAAGGTAGCACAACCCAGTACCAGCCCGGCGGAGCCCAGTCCCGGAAATGGCCCCTCGGCTCAACCAGGAGTCCTCCGCCGAGTCGACGACGAGGATGCGGGATAGGCATCGTCGATGTCGAGAACAAAATGCTTAATTATAAAAACAAAATTAGTAAACACTTAGCAAAATTTGGCATGACCTTTGCTAAAAACAGGACATATCGAGCGCCTGAAATTTGCGAGAACGTAAACGAATTGACATTTCTGGCAAAACATAGGCCACTCGGAAAAATATGACATGTCCAAAATGTGACATGTTCAAAACATGACATGTCCACTACAAATTTGCACATAACAGGAAAAATTGCTTTAACTAAAAAAATAACAACAATTGCTTTAACTAAAAAAATACCTAGAATTCTGTTAACTACACCTAAAACAACTAAAACACCTAAAATTCTGTTAACTACACCTAAAACAACTAAAACACCTAAAACTCTTTTAAATACACCTAAAACACCTAAATTCTGTTAACTACACCTAATTAAAAACCTAGCTGATTTTTGTCCTAACTTTAAAACGTAACTAAATTTAAAAACCTAGGGTTCATACGAATTAACTAGGGTTCATACCTAATCTGTCCTAGCAAGGGTTCAATCATAACCTACATTACTCTAATAACCTACATTTTTTCAACTACATAGGATTCAAAATAACTACTCTAATAACTATAACTAGGGAGGGAGGGAGGAGGAGGAAGGAGGGAGGAAGGAGGGTGGAGTACCTATCGGTGGAGGAGGGCCGGCGCGGGGGCCGGGGCGGCAGGCGGAGGAGGAGGCCGACGCAGGGGAGCTTGGCGGCCGGCGGGGAGGAGGGCCAGCGTGGGGGAGCTGGGCGGCTGGCGGGGAGGAGGGCCGGCGCGGGCGAGGGCGACCGACGCAGGGAGGAGGGCCTGCGCGGGGGACGATAGTGTGCGGGGGTCGAGGACAGCGCGCGGGGGG